>NW_007726222.1:1046222-1048667 GCF_000696425.1 Galeopterus variegatus | reverse complement strand
AAAAAAAAAAAAAAAAAAAAAAGAATAGTGGCTGGTGATTCATGAGGTGGGGTGCGCCTTTCTGGCAAAAAATAACATTACTGTAAGATCGTAATCTGCCTGTCGCTGTCTTATTTTTTAATGACCACATTCTTTTTCAGAATCCTAAATGTAGGTTAGGCCTGGGAAAGAGGAAACGAGTTGAAATGATGGACTTTTATTATAAGCGGGCCCATTGCCTGTGCTGCCTGTGAGGGCTGTGGAAGTGACTGTGTTGCCGACCCTGCTAAGTCACGGCTGCCCCTGTCCAGGCAATGTGATTCATTCTGTTTTGCTACCTTTGAGCACACAGGAGAAAAGAGCTTTTAAAAATCTGCCTTGGTTTGCTCCAAAGAGGCCTGGGATTATTTGCGGGTTACATTATTTCCGGCCCCAGTAACTTTTTCCGTATTGCTATTGTGAGCACTTTCATTGTTTTAACCAATAATAGCCCAGGTGTAGCCAGGACTCTTTTCTTCAGACAGGAAGACCCCAGGAACAGCCGTCAATTTGTTACCATCCACAGTACACCACTGGTGGGTGTCTGTCATTTCCAGTGCTGCCCAAGAGCGAAAAGTCTGGACATCCAACTCTGAACCAGATTGAGAGGGAAATTGCAGACATGGTCCTCCCAGGCTGTGCTCAGATGGTGTGCTTCAAGAACAGTAGTTTCTATCATGAATCAGAAGAGAAGTTTTAAAAAAACATGAAATTATATTTTTAAAAAAATCCTTCCATTAGAGAGAGGTGAGCAGTGGTAGGTGTGGGGGTGGGTGGTGGCGTAAAACCACAGGGACACAATTCCAGTCACACATATGCTACTGGAAAATTGGGTGGAAACAGCCTGGCCTGAAAGAAACTTACAGATATAATTTCCTTTCCACAATTAAAAACAAGGCATATGCTGATAAGCTATAGTTATATCTGGGTTTGGGAAATTGTTTGCCTGAAATTAAACCTGGGATCCTCAAAGTATTTGTTTCCTTGGCCAGTTACTTCACCTCTTAGAGTTCCCTTAAATGTGAAATGGGGGATATAATAGTACCAACCCCACAGGGCTCGGGAGGGATCAAATGATTAATTCATGGAAATCAAGGGGTAAGTACTCAACAGGTGTTATCTATTCATTGTCATTAGGCTATGACATCACAGTAGCTCTTCTGTCACACAAATTAGCCAGAAGTTTCAGCTTTCATTTAGCTGTGTATCTTGACGCTGAATTTCCTCATTTGTGAAATAATAAAGGAGTTGAATCAGATAAATCTAGAATTACACTCTGCATTTTCCTAATAGAGATACTGAGGCAGACAAGTAGTATGCACTCTTTTTTAAAAAAATTATTTATTTATTAATATTTTTATAATTTTACATTCTAAGATGTTATTGCAGAGCAGTTGGGAGGGAGGGGGAGAGGGGAAGGGGGATGGAATAGAGTGGGGGTAAGGAAAGAAGAGGGTGTGGTTGAGGTCCTTGGTGTCCCCCTCATTCTGGCAGGGGACACCAGGGAGCTTCCAGTGGCAGCTCGGCTGTTGCCGGGCTGGATGCAGATGTCAGGGGAGTGTAGCTAAAGCCCTCTGCCCCCTACCATCCCAGCTCAAGAGCCCCAGGTGCTTCTAGTGGCGGCTCAGTGGTCATCACTGGTGTGGTTGTGGATGTCAAGGGTCAATGGTACTCACTCTTGACACTTGGCAACCCAATGACAAGCAGGCTGAGGAGGTAGTTGGCCGCAGGTCCTTCAGTGCTGGTAGTCTTCTGTTATCTTTTCAGAAGATCACAAGCCAGGGCTCGTGGAGTGCAACTTTATTATGGCTTGAATGCTCTCCCCCAGAACTCATGCTGAAATTCAAAAATTGCTATTTTGATGGTATTAAGTGGTGGTACCTTTAAGAAGTGATTAGGTCATGAGGACTCCACCCTTATGAAGGGATTAATATGGTTAATATGGGAGGAAATGGATTAGTTATTGTGGCAGTGGGCTCCTGATAAAAGGATAAGATCAGCCCCCATTTTTACTGTCTCAAGCCCTCGCTTGCCCTTCTGCTTTCTGCTACGGGATGAGGCTCTCAGCAATGCCAGCCAGATGTGGACCCTGGATCTTGGACTTTCCAGCCTCCACAACTGTAAGAAATAAATTTATTTTCTTTATAAATTACCCAGTCTGTAGTATTGTGTTATAGCAGCAGAAAATAGACTGTGACAGATCTGGTACAACCTTTCTAGAGGTCAATCTGGCAATATTATCAAAAATCTTAAAAGTAAGTATTCCCCCAAATTCTACTTGTAGGAGTTTACCCTACAGCAATAATAATTAATAAAGGATGTTGCAAGAGAGCTATGAGGATGTTCACTACAGAATTATTTGCAATAAGGAAAAACTGGGAAAAAAATTGATAATCAGGGGCCGGCCCGGTGGCGCACTGGATAGTG
>NW_007726222.1:1043050-1045588 GCF_000696425.1 Galeopterus variegatus | reverse complement strand
GGTTGCGATCCGTTGCCGGACACGGAAAAAAGACAAAAAGACAAAAAAAAAAAAAAAAATTGATAATCAAAAGTGTTAAAAAAACACAAAAGAAAAGAAAGAAAAAAGAAAAAGAAAAAGCAGAGTGTTGGTTAAATAAATTATGGTGCAGCTATGGGATGAATTGCAGTGTAAAAAATGATTAACAAGGATTTTTTTTTTGACATGGTAGGATGCTTATAATACACTGTTAAATGAAAAAACAGATTCTCAGTTTATAATGTGACACCAGAACAGTCAAAATCCATGGATATATAACCATGGCAATTTGATGGAGATATATATATTTTCAAATAATCCATCAAATCTACCAAATATATAACCAGTCCACCAAATTATTCACCAAAATATAAACAGTGCATAGCTTAAGGTGGTAATTGGTATATCCTTTTTTGTATTTAGTTTTTTTAAACTAATTTTATACAGTGAACACATTTTGCTTTTTTCTGAATTTTTTTTGAAAAATTAAAACATAAACAAAAATTGAAAAAATTGTAACAGCCCCCATCACATACCTATCACTGAATTTCAGCAATAAACTCATGATCAAACTTGCTTCATCTTGCGTTACTTTTTAATAGTAAAAAAAAATTTTTACCACTTAAAAAAATTTTAAGACTCTGAGTATAAGAGGAATTATTGTTCATTTCACTCCAACTACAGGATGAATGATGAAGAAATTAGTTCAATTCACAATGATCCTGAAAATTGCATTTTTAATTGTACCAAGAGGAGATAAGAACAATTCTGCACAGACCTAGGCCAGGTCTTCATCAGACAAACATCCCAGTCAAGACTGGTTTCTGGTGCAGATGACGGAAACTCACCTCTAACAAGTGAATGTCGAAGAGGTTGGCTCTTGTGATCTCCCGAAAGGAAGAGAGGCAGAGACAGGGGTAAAGGTGGCTGACGGGATCCAGAGGGTCCCTGGGGCCTTGGGCTACTTCCTCTCACGCCTCTGACCTGAGTCCCAGGCACGTGCGCTCACAGCCTCACAGCCTAGGACAGAGGGAGTCCCACTACTCTCAGTCAGAAATCTTGAAGAGGTCTGTCTGGTGGGCTATGGGGTCAAGTCACTTCCTTGTGGCTAAGTGGCAGAAATCGAGGACCACATCGTGATATTTGGAAGTTCTAACAACAACGCTAATAATTACAGCAACAGCTTACAAATGTATAACCCACTGTGTCAGGCACTGTGTGAACATTATATAAACATACACTCATTCGACCTTCATAACAACCTTTGGAGGTAGGTGCTGTTATTAGTATCATCACACCTATTTTAGATATGTGGAAACTGAGGCCAGAAAAGATCAAGCAACTTGCCAAGGTCACACAACTAGGAATTGACAGAACCAGGATTCAAACTTAGGCAGCCTGGCCCCAGGGTCTGCACAATTAACCACCATGTGATTCTATTGCTTGAGATACTGAGCCTGAAAATATTGTGGTACCTGGCACCATATGTAATCTAAATTCAAATCACACTAAACTCTGAATGAGGGTAAGAAAGTTAAAAAAAACTACAAAAAAACAAACCAAACCTCTTCACTTTCAGGTGATGATGACTGTGACATTTGCTAGTGCTTGCTTTTCTCATGTTTTTGGTGCTGGAGCCCTAAGCAACACTTTTGTCACTTGGATAACTGGCTTCAGGGTTTGAGAAGGGATCTGTACTGAGCAGACAGACAGCACACAGGTGTAGTTCCACCTCCCGAAGGTGCTCCGTGTCCCCTGCCACTGCAGAAAGTCCTCCATGGGCTGTCACTGTGGGGGCTCCGGCAGCAGCTGGGGCCTGCCAGCCGCCTCCCACGCATGCTTTTCCTCTTCCTTCTTTCCTGCCGCCTTTTATTTTCTAAACCCGTGCAGCAGCAGGCAACCGGAAACTTGCCTATCACAGTGCAGATCAACACCCTAAGGAGGCCTGCTGTCTTAAGCAGTCTGGGACCAGGGGGGTTCCTCGGCCTTGGTGGGTTTGACGGCTCAGTGATGTCATCCAGCATCAGGCCGTCCCGTCCTGCCGCTGTGCCCTAGCTCATGCCCTGTGGTCTCAGGACGGCCGCCTCAGCGCCAGGCATCACTGTGCTCTTATACAGCAGTGTAAGCACTAACAGAAAAAGAGAAGGGGGCAAAGGGTTCTCTCATACGGCTCTCTCTTATTTAGGCAAAATAATTCTGTCCAATAAACATCGTTTACTTCTCACTGGTCAGAATGAGGTCCCAAGCTTATGCCTACACCAGTCATGGGCAAAGGGGATGCTGGGCTTAGACCAGTCGTGATTCATCCCCTACGCAAGGGAAGCAGGGGACACTTAACTCTCTCCGTGTACTCTGTGTCTTGGAAGATAAATGAGTCGCATTTGTTTTAATGCAGCTGGAGTGGCGTAGAAGCAGCCAGCAAATCCCACTCACGTGGAGTGACTTCCATCAAATCCCTTGCTGACATTAGCTTCCTGATATTTTTAACGAAACCACTCTGAGGAGCGATGGTTCAAGCTC
>NW_007726222.1:1040155-1042164 GCF_000696425.1 Galeopterus variegatus | reverse complement strand
AAAAAAAAACCCATTTGTAGGATTTGCCTATTTTTGTGATGCAAAGACTCCCACTGTGCCTGTTTAAAGCTACCAACGTGATGTCACTGAATGTGAGCACGACGGCTGCAGCACAGCAGGGGACCAGCTGAAGCATAACCTACCTCTCCTGTGGCAAGGAAGAAACTAGTCAAACTCACTGTCTCTGGAATCTTCTCCAAAAGAAACCTTCCACACACTCGCAGGGCCCTTGGATTTAGTCACGTTTTGCTCTTTCTTGCTGTCCCCCCTCCTCACTGATGCGAGGTCATGCTGGCCTTGCAGTTATGTTGCCTGCCCAGGTGCTCACCACGAAGGGCGTGGGAAGAGGCTGAGAGGCGATCTGCTCCTTCTGTGTGTCATGTTCCACTCAAGGAGAGCTATTGACTCAGTGTAACATTGGAGGTTAGTTACCGGAACTAACTAGTCTATGGCTATGTAAAAGAAGGGGGTGAGAGAAGGTAAGCAGATAGAGTATGTTATTTAAATTCCTGGAGAATCCAGATTTCAGTTAATGGTTTTGCCCCTCTTAAGATCCTGTTCCCAAAACAAATGAATGCGTTTATTTCTCTTTCNGATGCGAGGTCATGCTGGCCTTGCAGTTATGTTGCCTGCCCAGGTGCTCACCACGAAGGGCATGGGAAGAGGCTGAGAGGAGATCTGCTCCTTCTGTGTGTCATGTTCCACTCAAGGAGAGCTATTGACTCAGTGTAACATTGGAGGTTAGTTACCGGAACTAACTATTCTATGGCTATGTAAAAGAAGGGGGTGAGAGAAGGTAAGCAGATAGAGTATGTTATTTAAATTCCTGGAGAATCCAGATTTCAGTTATGGTTTTGCCCCTCTTAAGATCCTGTTCCCAAAACAAATGAATGCGTTTATTTCTCTTTCTTCATCCCTACACACAATGGGGTGGGGCCAGTGAATGACAAAATGACCGGAAATGGACTGTGTGGGGAGAGAGGCAAGGTGACCAGATAATCCACAAACTGCACATTGGACCTAAGAGACTGAGAATTGATCCAACATGGATTTGTGGCAGCAAATATTGCTGACAAAGACATACACAGCTCTAACGATGTTGAAAAATCCACATGTCTGGACAAAGCTCTGCACTGCAGTGTCTGCTGTGCTGTTTTATGGGCCTGGCCCTAAAAACACAACCGAGCATAGGCCAGGCCTGGAGGGCACACTGCTCCCCGGGAAGCAAGGGCAAGGGCATCTGAATGTTTGTTTGGTGGAGCTGCTCTTTCACCATTGTCTGCCGTGTTACTGGTTGTGACATGTGCCAGATCAGCCTTCGCCCCTTCATTCCACTGGCATTTGTTAAAACAACATTCACCAAGATTCAATCTGGATGTGTCTGTTAGCCTAGCTGTAACTTTCCACTTTCAGGGAAATGTAATAAGAGGATTACAAGTCCTAATTTCACAGCTTTTTAAAAACAAGGATCCTAGACACTCTTGTCCCCCTCACCATGTGATACCCTTCACTGTCTTGGGACTCTACAGAGGGTCCCCACCAGGAAGAAAGCCGTCATCAGATGCACCCCCTTGACCCTGGGCTTCCCAAACTCCAAAGCTACACCAGATAAACACCAGCATCTCCAGCTTCTGCAGAATTGACGATTGCAAGCAGGCGATCAAAGGTTTCTCTGAACCACTGCTCCTGCTTATGAATGGGTGTGTCTGTCTTCATGGAGAAAAGCAAAGTGGAACAGAAGGGAAATGATGATAGTGACTATGCTTCAGATAATCTCCTAGAAACCGGGAAAGAATAAGGAGGCAGGGAGGAATATTTAGGTAGTCACACTGTGCTGGAGGATCCATCCGCAACCAGAGTTTTGAATGTGGACACGTGTTGTTCAGGTCTGCTCATATAATCATTAATCAACAGAGGGAAAACAGGCCAATCAGAGCAAAACCTGACGTGAGCCAGGTGCAAGGTGGTCTTTAGCACCAGCTATGTTCTAGAGGTCCTTGAAGAGTCTA
>NW_007726222.1:1038124-1039595 GCF_000696425.1 Galeopterus variegatus | reverse complement strand
TGAGCCAGGTGCAAGGTGGTCTTTAGCACCAGCTATGTTCTAGAGGTCCTTGAAGAGTCTATAACCAGCCTGAGCAGAGGTTAGTTCATGGCTGAGGGATCCAGCTGGCCACACAATTGAGATGTTAGGAGAAAGGACCCAGGGCTTCTCTACTGGGGCTGAAAACACAGTGGGTGACAAGGGGAGGTCTGTGGAGCCCAGGCCATCCAGGACAGAGAACACACTGCATGTGGGAAGCCCAGGAAGTTCACCCTCCTGATACAAGGAAACAGGCCTGAATTGTGGTGACGAGCTCCTTGGGAAAAGCCCCTGCAGGCCAGATTTCCCAGCCAGGGCCACCATTAGCCCCCACAACATGGAATCGATGGCCAACTCAGAGTAGTGTTCCCAAGGTCAGCAGGGGCATGCGGGGACTCACACCGGCCCCCAGACACCTCTGCCAGACCACAGGGGATTGGACCCGGACAAAGCTTCTGGAAGGGTGCTGGGCCTGTCAGGGAGGAAACCAGAGGCAGGGTTTAAACCTCCAAATAATCATGTCCAGTGCAGGCAGAGAGAGCAAGCATAACACGGAGTCACAGACAAATCCACCTGTGGTGAAGTATTTGGCCACTTAATTCCTGTGGAAGGATCATGAGAGTGTCCAGGGTCTGGCCAGGGACCAGGGAACAATAATCCCGAGGGGCTGCTATGGGAAAACTGAGGCAAAGAGGATCTGGCGTCGGCTCCACTTGAAGTGCTCCTGGAATTCACAGAATTGATGGAAATACCCTTGGAGACATTCTGCTCCCCAGACAAAGCCCCCAGATCAATAAGGGCACATCAGTAGCAGGGTTTTAAAACCATTCACTTGTTTTGGAGACAATGAATATTTCTTTAGTAGTGGATTTGTACTGTGATCTCCCATGGAAACTCAACACTGTATTCCAAAATTGCAGACCAGGCAGGGCTGCTGGTTTAGAAATAAGAAAGGAAGAAATAATAAGCTGTAGGGGGAGAAAAAACAAAAAACAAGGATTCTAAAGCATAAACCTGGGAGAAATTCTTTGAAAGAGCAAAGGATGAGGGGCAACTGGATTTTGGTTCCTAAATAGCCCCTGAGGCATTGTGGTCCTTGGCATCAACTAAAAGGTAACAAGAGAGGCAGAAAAAATTGTACATTCATATTGGCTAATAGGGATATCTAGGCAAAGGGCAAAATAGATAATATCCAACAATGCAGACAAGGGAAATATCCAGGGGAGACATGGTTTGTCTTGGGCTGTATTCCTATCACCTATGAGGCCTAGCACATGGTAAGCCCAGAATTAGCATGTATTGAATGAATGAATATTCACATGAATGAATATAGACAATTGTTTTTGAGGATGCAAAGAAATCAAGAAATGGAGTTTCAAAAGGATTTTTCTATCTATATCTAAGCCGCCCAGTCCACAGAACCAGAATTAGAGTGAGTGGAATGAAACATCTA
>NW_007726222.1:1035418-1036804 GCF_000696425.1 Galeopterus variegatus | reverse complement strand
AAAAAAAAAATGCATTGTTTATCTGTAATTCAAACTTAATCGGACATTCTGCATTTTGTCTGGCAACCCTCGTAGGGGAGTTGTTAGTACAGGGACTCTAGAAGGGTGCCTGCCTTGGGTGTGCCTCTCGAACACGTTTTCACTGACGGCCCGGGACGTTTAGCACACTGCACTATTAGCAGGTGAACTGCTGAAGTCTTCCTAGTTGTATTGCTCCTGGCTTTCTCCTCCCTCTCTCTCTCTCCCCAACAGCTTCTCCTGCTGCATGCAGGGACTGGATACAGAAATGGGCATGACAGCTGGCAATGCAGATGGGAGAGGCAGGGTGGGGTGAATTGGTTTAAAAATATGCAATAGTCAGCTGGCCCCATGCACCTCAGTCAAGCTCCCAGGGAAATGCTAGCTGCTTTCTGGGGTCACCCCCCCAACACACACACCTGTCCTCTGTTTAGGGGTTCTTCTCTCTGCTGTGTTTCATAAGAGAACAAAAGGAGAGAGGGCTCTTATTAAAAGCTTTTGCTTATGGAACCAGAATTTCAAAAAGAAGCCTCACATTACTTGATCTCATTGTGACATTTTGGGTTGTATTAACAGATATTCTTCAAAAAAAAGGTAAAATCATGATTGTCATACAGAAATGTAAATGAACAACACATATTAAAGATTTTATTTAACTCAGTAATGAGGAAACTGGTAAGATGTTACAGTAAGTTCAATGAAGTAAAAAAAGCACAAATTTATATGGAGTAAAGGAAATATTGAAATGAATGAGCAAATGAACATAAAACTGGTTCGGGGGTGGTCTGGGCTGAATTCTGTCCCCCCAAATTCATATGTTGAAATCCTAACTGCCAGTACTTCAGAATGTAACTTTATTTGGAGATAAGATCTTTAAAGAGGTAATTAAATTAAAATGAGGTCATCAGGGAGGGCCCTGGTCCAGTATGACTGGTTCCTTTATAGGAAGAGGAGATTAAGACACACAGAAGGAAGACCACAAGAAGAAACACGGAGGGGCCAGCCGTCTACAAGCCAAGGAGCAAGGCCTCAGCAGACATCAACCCTGACAACAGCTTGATCTCAGACTTCAAACCTCCAGACTGTCAGAAAATAAGTTTCTGTTGTTTGAGCCACCTAATTTGTGGTTCTTCATTATGGCAGCTCGAGCAGACTAAGACAGAGGCAAAGGGTCCATTTTCATGTCTATAGATGAGAATTATTTTGCATTCCCATTCGTTACCTACAATTTATAGAGTTGTAGAATAGCTCCGTTAGAATCAGATAACCCAGTCAGCTTAATAATAAGAGTTAATTTATAAGTAGAATCAATAAACTACTGCTATGGGCCAAATGCAGCCCCACCACCTGTTTCTGTAAAGTTTTATT
>NW_007726222.1:1031507-1035055 GCF_000696425.1 Galeopterus variegatus | reverse complement strand
CCATTTTCATGTCTATAGATGAGAATTATTTTGCATTCCCATTCGTTACCTACAATTTATACAGTTGTAGAATAGCTCCGTTAGAATCAGATAACCCAGTCAGCTTAATAATAAGAGTTAATTTATAAGTAGAATCAATAAACTACTGCTATGGGCCAAATGCAGCCCCACCACCTGTTTCTGTAAAGTTTTATTGCAACACAGCCACACTCATTCCTTGACACATTGTCTATGGCTGCTCTCACACTACAAAGGCAGAGTTAAGTAGTTGCCATCTGCAAAGTCTAAAATATTTACTATAAGTATGCAGAGGCTGGCCGGTTAGCTCAGTTGGTTATAGCACAGTGTTGTAACACCAAGGTCAACGGTTCAGATCCTCATACTGGCCAGCTGCCAAAAAAAAAAAAAGGTAACACCAAGCTGCCAAAAAAAAAAAGAAAAAAAAAAGTACGCAGCGACTTCTTTAGACAACACATGGTTGAAACACAAATGTTTCCCTAGAGATGGAATGTCATTCAAGGTTATCCAGTTCAGGGGTTCCCCGATTTTTTTTTTTTTTGGCAGTTGGCCCATATGGGGATCCAAACCTGTGACCTTGGTGTTATAAGGCTGCGCTCTAACCAACTGAGTAACTGGCCAGCCTCACCCAGAGTTTAGAGTCTCATAGGTCAGTAAAATTTCAAAAAAAGTTTAGGGGATAGCCATAGGGTCTCCAATGTTTACTTTTGTCAAATGTCAACTACTTCATAAAAAAATATTTGAACTATTCATAAGAGATATTTTAAAGTGAATAGTGTATGAAAAGCTTGCTGCATTATTCTTTCTTTCATTTCTCTGAGTTTTGGTAAAAACTTCACCACTGACCAGACGGTTTACAGTTTTGATTGTGGAACCACTGATTTGGCCCAACCTTAGGCAACAGCTGGCTCTGTCCCTGCAGACTGCTGGCTTGGGCCTGGAGTCCTGGCCTTATTCCCAGTATCCAGGCTGATATCCTTTGGGGGACTGGGGAGGAGTTCCAGGGACTGATTATTGCACATGTGCCATCCCCAACCTCCAACTATGACCGAGCCTGCCTTGCTTTAAATAATATACTTTTCTCTGATTTTAAAAAGAAAGACATGCTCGGTGCAGGAAAGCTGGGAAAAAATGGAAAGTACAAAATTTATCTCCACTCAGATATAAAAATTTACTGATACACAGGGGGAATAAAAACACTTTCCAACCTAAAAATCCTAGAGGGACAAAACCCAGCATATCTAAAACCAAAATGAAGCCTGGCACAATATTAATTGAAAGAATAACTAAATCTAAATAACTGCAATGATTTCTCATAGATGATCCAAGAAAACTCATCAAGTCGTTTTTGTTTTTTGATAACCAAAATGGCTAATATGGTAAGTCTTCCAGGCACAAAATATTTTTTGTATTTATTTTTTTCCCTTGTATTCCTTGTATCAAGGATTATTTACTTTTTCTAATTAGTTTTTATCACATTTTACTGTCTAAATAATTTACATAAGTTGAGTCTTATTATTAAACTGCCCCTATACATATAATATAATGATTTTAAAAACTGATCTGGCAGACTCTCATGATTTCAAAAGACATGCCTCTAGCAATTCCTAAGAAGCGAGGTTTAAGTTATTGAATTATTTCACATTCACTCCTGGTCACCTAAATGAGAAATACCTTAAAATTTATATTCAAAATTAAAAATTGAGAATAATTTCTTAACCTTTGTGGCATACAATTTTAAAGTCAATAACTCACCACTATTTGCTATGAAAATATCATCTATATCTTCTGCTCTGCAGGGCTGTTTTAAGCCCCTTCAAGCAGTTTACCAAATCTATCTTTTCTTTTAAGAAACAAACATTCAAAATACTCTCTGATAAACTGAAAGAATAAAAATGTCTTTTTTCTGGTTCTTCTTGGTCTAAATATGTAACTCATATGTCTTTGTTTCCTCTGATGTTTCATTATGTTTACTGAACTTTTCTATAAAAATATAAGCTCACTGTAGCTTTTTGAAAATAAGTATCATCCCTTTTCAAAAATCACTTCCTTCCTTTGATGAGACAGCTGGCTGCCTCTCAGTTAAGTCTTTACTTGAATCCCACCCGCAACCTGCACCTATTCCTTTGCATTTGCTTATTTCTCTCCAACTTCAGCGTCTAATCTCCCGGATAAGGCTGCCATGCACTGTGTCCTGCCGGTGTCGTGGTGAGCNCAGCGTCTAATCTCCCGGATAAGGCTGCCATGCACTGTGTCCTGCCGGTGTCGTGGTGAGCCTCCTTTGCTCTGACTTAGCCCATGTGAGTTTCCCACCTGGCACATGACAGAGGCCTAGGAGTTGCCTCTGGCCCCAATGTCCACACATATTCTAATTAGATTTTTCTTTCATTGTGTACGAACATTTTTCTTCTCAACCACTCCCTGGGACCCAGCTCTCTTCCTTCTCTCACTTTCTCTGGAATTTGTCATTAAGATTGCCTGGTTTTGTCCCCTTAGAATCATTCCCTTTTAACCCGCAGCTACTTACTGATCACAGTCTTCATTTGCTTCTGTGCCTACTGTGTGTGAGTCATGCGCTGTGTGCTTCGTATGTGTCATTTCCACTCTTCACAACAGCCTGAGAGCTGTGTGACTTGGACAAGTTACACAACCTATAAGCCTCAGTTTCCTCATTTAAAATGTGAATAGTAACACCAACAGGAGTCTGCTTTCTACATTCTATACCATACTGCCTTTCTTACATGGTTGTTTTATTTTTCTATGATATCCCTGACACCACCCAGCATGCAGTTCAGTGTGTAATTAGACCTCAACACGTACTTACTTGGTGATTGTGATTTACTACTTATGTAGTTAGTTACTACTTATTCACTACTAAGGTAGTTATTTAGTACTTATTCAATTATTTTCCTGAGTTAGTTCTAAGAAATAAATCAAATTACATTTAAAGTTTACTAAGGGGCTGGCCGGTTAGCTCAGTTGGTTAGAGCATGGTGCTGATAACACCAAGGTCCACAGTTCAATCCCTGTACCAGCCAGCTGCCAAAAAAAGTTTACCATGAGCAACAATTCACATTAAGGAACCAATGCAACAAGACAATATTTTAATTTATTTTTTGTATTATTTTTGCATAACTCTCCAGGTCCTTTGTCTATTTTTTAAATGGACTATTTTATCTTTAATTATTGGCTTGTATCAGTCCGCCCCCACCTTTACTAAGGCATAATTGACAAATAAACAAGACATTATTTTTTTATTTTATTTTATTATTATTATTATTTTTCCTTTTTGTCTTTTTTTTTCGTGACCGGTAACAGGATCGCAACCCTCGGTGTCGCGCCCGTACCGCGCCCGGCAACGGAATCGCAACCCGCACTGCGCTCAATCAGTGAGCGGACCAGTCACTATATGGGATCCGAACTCCCAAGCACCGCACTCTACCTAGTGCGCCACCGGGCCGGCCCAAGACATTATTATTATTATTATTTTTTTGTCTTTTTCCATGTCCGGCAACGGATCGCAACCCTCA
>NW_007726222.1:1024871-1030867 GCF_000696425.1 Galeopterus variegatus | reverse complement strand
GGCCCCCCAAGACATTATTTTTAAATGTCTAATATTTGTAAAGCCTAATCCTGAGAACTCTACTATTGAAAAGCCCTGGATAACTGTATTTCTGTTGTCTGTTAATTTTTTGTTAAAACAGACTTATTAGAAATCTTACCAAATTTTAATCTACTTTCTTGCTTTAGGAAAAATAATCTGCTGGACACACCTGCATCCTGCTTTGATGAGTCAGGACTTTGCAGCATCTCCAGGTCAGGATTTGGAGCATCATGGAGTACGCTGGGGACACAGGAGCCGGAGGGCCAGCCACATATGCACTAACCCGGGACTCCACTCCCAGGGAGTTTCTTCTCACAGGTCCAGATAGAGTTAATGCTGTCCTGTAGTTGAGGATCACTGTTAACCAGAAATTTTTTGGCCAGTGTTCTTGCAACTCCTGGATCCTTTACTCAAGGGACAAAACTTGAAAAATGACTTCAGCCAGGTTTTTCGCCACTGGGACAAATGAGATTTCCTATGCACACATGTATCTTCTTTTTTTTTTTTTCCTTTTTTGTCTTTTTTTTGTGACTGGTAACGGGATCGCAACCCTCGGTGTGGTGCCTGTACCGCGACCGGCAACGGGATCACAACCCTCGGTGTCGCGCCCGCACAGCGTTCAACCAGTGAGCGGACCTGGTCTCTATATGGGATCTGAACCCTCGGCGGGAGCGCTACCGGCGCTCCCAAGCGCCGCACTCTACCGAGTGTGCCACCGGGCCAGCCCTTTTTTTTTTTTTTTTAATATGTCAAAAGATTTATATTTGTGTCACCAATTCATTTTTCAGCCTTATAATTCTCACACAGGCTATGCTTTTGAGACGTGCTACCTCTCCAACACAGTGCTGCCTGGGCAGCCACTTGAAATGAGAGCTACCCTTTGTTCAATTCAATTTTTAAGCTGGTATGTCTCTTTCAGGACTTGAAATAGGCAAGAGATCTGCCTCCCAAAATATGTGTGAGGAACCAAATTAGCTGCACATTAGATTCACCTGTGGAGCTTTTGAAACTCTAAGTGCCCAGGCTGTACACCATACCTGGGGATGGGGATCAGAGTGTCTGGAGGTGGGAGCCAGGCATTAGTATTTTTAAAAAATCCTTCGGTGATTCCAAAGTTCAGCAAAGTTTGGGAACCGATGATACATGGAATTGCACATGTAAGCAATTTGTAGCATATTACCTAAAGGACTTAGCTAAACTCACAGAATACTTGAATTCACAGACCTCATGATATTTACATTTAAAATGCTTCAACATTATGATGGTAAATTATTTCAAAAAAAGAAAAATAAATTGTCAGTGAAACTGAAAATTGTTCTGAAATCTGAAATATTGCCAGAATACTGCAACCCATTCCTTTTTAGGAGGAGAACATCAGGAACATTTATTTCCAGCTTCAGAATCCTTTTACTAAGTACAGAAGCAAAAGAAATACTGCAAAACGAGGAAAGAGAGGATATAAACAAAGAAAAACTAAAATGATTATTTACTAAGAATTGCAAATGCTCATTTTCTGGGTACGCCACAAAGTTCCATTCTCTGTTCCTAGGACTTTGTGTAATTCACAGGGACGTGACGGTGGAGGGCTCATGCTTTTAGTTTATCAAAATAAACCTGAGTGTTTCTTTCCCCAGCCCTTAGTGAAAGCTGAGACTTTACCCATCTTTATGAAAAAAGCAAGAAAAAGAAAAAGAAAACATGTCCTAGCAGTGAGCTTGCCCACCCTTTGAACTGTTTGTTCTGTGGTTGAAATGTCCCTCCTACCTGATCAGTCCTCATTCAACAGATTCTCGTGTTTCGAGGATTATGTCAAGGGAGGCTCCTGCTGCCTGTCTAGTAGAGAACAATTCACAACAACAAACACACACTAGACTTGGATGAACTACCCTCCCCACAACCTGCGGGCCTGTTGGGGTCATTCAGTTCTTCAAACAGTCCTGTTTCTATAATTTCTTCCTGCCATGCTATGGGAACAGCACCTGTTGCAAATCTTTGGAAGAACTTCTTGTCTTTGTCATCAAATTCCACCCCCCGAACCTCAGAGAAATCATCGATTTCATCGATGTCTTTGGCATAAACCACCGAAGGGTCCGGCACAAATGGGGGTTCAACCAGGCCGGCTTCCAGGCGAGGAAAGTTGATGGTTTTGAAGAAAGAGTGGTTCCTGGGATCATCAGACTGTGCTCTGTGAAGAAAGGAGATGATCAGCTTGAGACAGAGTTAACAAACCAAAATGGGAAATGTTCTAACAATATAAAGTGTGTTGAAAGAAAAGTATTCTTTTCTTATAATGCATTTCATTTTATTTGCCAAGATGATATAATGACATAAAGAATAACTTTAAAAAATAATGTTTAAAATCACCCCAAATTCCACTCTACATAGACAGTAGCATTTTCATTGTTTACAGACAGTCTTTACATGTTTATGTAATTTTTAAAGAGTCAAGCATTTGACATGACTTTTACTCTTGGGGTTTCATGGAAGCACCAGGAAAATTCCATGGGGCCAGACCTGTTTGCCTGCAGCTTCCAGTCATTGCCTCTTCAAGGTCACACAGAACAAAGTAAGCAGATCTCTGTTCCCATGAGACCACCACTCACATTTTAAAAGATAGTGCTCATATCTCCTCATTTGTAATATGACATGATTTCTAGGAGCCTCACCCACCTTCCCAACTGCCACAATAATCTTGGTTGTATTTCTTTAAGGACTTAAAAAAAAAATCCATTAGTAATTTGCAGTAGTATGAATCAGCATACATTTGATGTGCAAGACTATGGTTATTAGGGCTGGCTGGTTAGCTCAGTCAGAGTGCAGCCCCGTAACACCAAGGCCAAGGGTTCAGTTCCCTGTACCAGCCAGTGCAAGAAAAAAAAAAAGACTATTGTTATTATTATCAAACCCTCCTTTCCTATGCTAAATATTATTATAGTATTTTTTGGATCTCCATACTGGCCAGCCACCAAAAAAAAAAAAAAAAAAAAATTATTCCAGCATCTACCTTAGAATAAGAGAAAAAAGTATGTTGCCAACTATATAACCTCTACTATTAGTTATCTATTGCTGTATAACAAATTGCCCTAAAATGTAGTGGCTTAAAACAACAAACATTTATTATCTCACAGTTTCTGCAGTTCAATAATAAAAAAAAAAAAAAAAAAAAAAAGAAATTATTCCAGCATCTACCTTAGAATAAGAGAAAAAAGTATGTTGCCAACTATATAACCTCTACTATTAGTTATCTATTGCTGTATAACAAATTGCCCTAAAATGTAGTGGCTTAAAACAACAAACATTTATTATCTCACAGTTTCTGCAGTTCAATAATCTGGACATGGCTTCAGTGGGTGTCCCTGGCTCAAGGTCTCTCGCGAGGTTGCAGTAAAGCTGTTGGCCAGGGCTCTGGTCTCATCTGAAGGTCTGACTGAGGGTGGGGGAACTGCTTCCATTCCTCACCATGTGAGCCTTTCCACAGGGCTGCCTTGTATCATTGCAACTGTCTTTCCCCAGGGCAAATGATCCAAGAGAAAGACCCAGAGAAAGAGAGACAGACAGACAGAGAGAGGGAGAAGCACATCCAGGACAGAAGCCACAGACTTTTTATCCCTAACCTTGGCATCGCTTCTGCTGTATTCTGTTTGCTAGAAGCAAGTAAGTAAGCGCAGCCCAGAAAATAAGAAAAAAATGAAAAAAGAAAAAAAAAGTGTATCCCACACTTAAGGCAAAGGGATTACACAAGGGTATGAATGCCAGGAGGTGGGACCACAGGGAACCATTTTAGGGGCTGTCTACTACATTTCTCTTGGTTCCTCTTAATTCCAGGCTTTAACAAAACAAGAAGAGTACCATTTGTGGCATTAGATTCAAAATGATTTTTTCTTTTTCTTTCTTTCTTTTAAAAATGTGAATAGATGTCCTTGTCTGATTAAGAAATGCTTTCCTTTTGGAAGAAGTCAATTTCTGTCGTAAATCAACCTTAATAAAAGTTAATCACATTCATGGTCTCTCCTTTCACATTTTCCATTCCAGATATCAAAAAACCTTTTGAAGGGGGCTGGCTGGTTAGCTCAGTTGGTTAGAGCGCAGTGTTATAACACCAAGGTCAAGGGTTTGGATCCCCATACCGGCCAGCTGCCAAAAAAAAAAAGTAGGGGAAAGAAAAGCTTTTTGGGAAAGGCTTGAGGGCTTAAGGCCCCACACATGCCCTTCAGAGACTCCCCACCATGTCAGCTGATAACTGCAGCAGACTCTGCCCAGTCAATGACTAGAGGTTAACACAGTAATGACACGGCTAATAACAAGAATGAGAATAACTTAACGTTTATTCAGGCCTACTCTCAGCTAACACAATGTGTTACACTGCTATATTTAACCAGCACAATGACCCTGTCTGTCTCTAATGCCGTATTTTTAACCTCTTTACTTGCATCTGCATTCACAAATAACTGTGTGTCTGAGGAAGCCAGAGAAAATAGGTGAATTTTTCAAAGGAAGAGTTGTAATCAAATTGTATTATGGAAAAGAGAAACTCAATCAGAGGCATCTGACGTCAGCCATTCCTTGGATCTTTGTACCGTGATGCAGGCCTAGCCCCATCCAGAAAGGTCCATCCAGGACTTCTTGGACTTTTCTCACTGTGTATGAGAACCACATCACGAGGTGCCACAGCTGTCTCTTTACTTCCAAAAGCCACTAAGTCTCCGTCAACTGAAAGGAAGGAAAGTGCAGGCTTACCTTCTACCCAAACCTACTGACCTGATGTCTGTGTGGTTCACATCTTGTAGATTAAGAGCCTTGAAGGAGACTTACTGAGATGAATTGAAGCTTCAAAGACAGATTTTTTAAAAGTCAGGCTTATTGGGGTATAATTTACAGGGAATCATTCACCTTTTAAGGCTATGGGATGGATTTTAAATGCGGCAGAAGTACAGAGCTGGAATTTCACCCAAGTAGATCAGGAATGAATCCCAGACTTGTATGTCTCAAAGAGAATGAAGGAGGTGGAATGGGAGACTAGGTGCCACAGGAGAGAGTGTCTATCATCTCGATGACTACCAGCAGGCATGAACACACTGCCCCAGGGGTCAAAAGGGCCCTTAAAATAGACTCTGAGCAGGTTTACTGTGGGTACATGGAGAGTGCCCAGGAGCTTTGCAACCTCAGGACACTTGGCAGGCTGGTTTTTACATCAGATGAACAGTTCTCAAATAGCATTTTAAGCAATTCAGGCCCAGGTGGCCTTGGTTTGTCAATCTGGGATGGCTGACTACAGCCCTTTTGCAACTAATTATGAAAGACAAGGGAACCATGGCCACTTTGAGGTTTCCTTTACATTCTCAACAACCCAACTAGATGCCCTGGGAGAGCAGAACCCATGCCTTATACCTTTGCACAAGAAACGTCTACGGTTGCTGATGCTACTAACGAGGACTAGGCTTTCCAACCTCTATTCCTTACTTGTGTGTTGGGACCACTGCAAAGACAATGACTTTGATCTTTTGTGCTAGCAGCTCTCACTGCAGCTCTGTCATTAGAAATAGCAGGAAGATTATTTTACTTTTGCATTTTTCCCTGGCAGCTCTGTGCTGGCTCTTTCGGCCTATCATCAGGCACTACATTTTGGATAGATAGGAGAGGCTGTTGATGGAGGCAGCCTCTTTCATAACAGCCAAGCCAGCAGCTGCAAGGAAGACTTCTGTTCATCAGAGTGGAATATATTTCAGAGCAGTAAAGAGGCTTTTGTGTTATCAAAACCCACAGGAGATTACAGTGGATTTTCTTATAAAGTTAACGAAGCAAAGATACCACCTGCCCATACGTGAGGACCCCACTGTGGGATTTAGTCTATGAAGTTCAGAGGGTATTGGCAAGAAATTGGGTATTGGAAAAGAGTTTTCAAAGACTTTCATGGTGGGCCGGCCCGGTGGCGCACTGGAGAGTGCGCCTCTTGGGAGCGCGGCGGCGCTCCCGCC
>NW_007726222.1:1015791-1024109 GCF_000696425.1 Galeopterus variegatus | reverse complement strand
TGCTCTTGTTCTAATGCACTGACTGATCTAAATAAAACCTGCAAAAAACTTAAGTGGTCTTCATCTTTTGTTTTATTGAAAAGCATCATAGTCGACCCTGTCTGGAGCTCCTGTGAGATGCTCAGAAAAGTTTTTGGCTTCTCTGCAAAATTAACTCCCAGTCTCATAAAGGCAAAGAGCGAAATCCTCTGCAGCGATGTGTAAAGAAGGTGAAGGGTTTTTAGTTTATCTCAATTGCTTGTGAACACAACAGAGAGGGCCTTGACCTCTTCGCCGTGTAACATGCTCTCTAGGCATTTACCTTGTCTTTGGAGGATACCCATGACAGTCCATTCATTGGAATGAAAATGTTGGTTTTCTCTTCCACTGAACAGCTGTTTTTTATGTGCCCTTTCTCTAATGTTATAAAGTTTTATTCAAAACAGTCACTAGATGCTTTATAAAAAAAGCTTTGCTTGATGAAGCAGCTTCAGGCAATGAACCAGTGCTTTAAGGTGGATCTTCCTGAAGAAGTTTGCCAGTATTTCATCTTATAAACCCAAGTGTGCTTATGAAGTACTGAGATAGATTTCGATCAAATGTGAATTGAGGCATCCAAGCAGGTGGTGTTCCCTTCAGGGAAGTCTTCTGAAGAGACTGTTGGCTTCCCCTACTGATTGACCCACTGTTCCTCCATCCTCTGACACTCCCTGAACTTGAGAACCAGGACATAGAGATTGTCAGGGATTGTCCCTCCCTCCTGGACACACAGAAGACAACACAAGCCCGCCCCTTGCCCTTAGGCAAGATCCTTTTGTGACAGGATCACAGAAGCGTGTGTGAAGTGATGGGTGAACTGTGTCACTTCCTGGCAGAGGCAATGAAAATCCCTGTAAGTTCTTCGTGCTCTCTTCTCCTGCCACAGCAAGTGGAAGCCACAAGTGAATTTCCAATGTAGCTGTAAAGTAGAAGCAGCCTGCCTGGGTTTCTGAGTCACTGCTTGGAAGAGAGATATCCTGGAGAGCCGCTGGACCCATAATGGATTTTGTGTGAATGAGAAATCATCTTTTTTTATTTTAAGCTCTGAGAGTTTAGGGTTTGCTTGTTATCATAACAGCCTATTCTGACCCTACTAATACTAAAACGTTGGAATCTATACAGGAAAATCAGTTCCACATTTTACTTCCAAGTACTGTAGAGTTCTACCTAATTTCAAAATACTAACTTGGTTATCTGTCATGCTTTGAAAGTTGTTACAAATAAATTTTGTTTGGCTATTTAAAAAAATCAGGTCAGAAATTCAGAGCTCGCCTCCATTTTTGCACATTTTGAGCTCAGGCAGCCTTGTTCTAGAGCCTTCAATGGCAACTACTTGGAAGATTTAGAGTAATTTGGGTGCCTAAATTCTGGTGTTATGTTCAAAATTGGTCATACCACTTTATGGTTGTAGATTTCATATTTGTATATGTATATATTTTTAGATTTTGAAAATTCAATCCAAGTAATTTGAAACATTCAAGCTAATAGTTTAGTAGAAATATTATCTATCTCCCTTAAACAAATTAATTACTATCACTTATTGAATAATTCCTAACAGACATTATATCTACCTTTACAAATTATATCTAAACTTCAAAATTTCTACTATATTAGAAATTCAGTAGAAATGGGTTCTACGGAGAAACAGAACCAACAGGATGTTGAAGGGGTCCAGAATGTGCCACTGTGACATAAACATTATTTTGACCTGAAGGGATTTGAGATCCAGCAGATGTAGGTTCTGAACTCCCCCATTTGCCTAAAAGCAGAGTCTTCCAAAAGAACTCAACTTTCATAAATTCTCTCCCCAGGAGTTTCACAAACAGGGAAGATCAACTCTTATCACTGGAGACAGAGGAAGTCAGCACCACACCTAAACAGACATATCACGAAACTATCATACCTTCCATCTATTCTTCTAAGGATCCAGGAAGATCAACTCTTATCACTGGAGACAGAGGAAGTCAGCACCACACCTAAACAGACATATCGCGAAACTATCATACCTTCCATCTATTCTTCTAAGGATCCGTTTATCTTTCCTAAATGTCATTTGTTTTCCTGTAAGTGACCTCTCTCCCAACCCCACCCCCTTTAAGAAGTCATTTGTTTTCCCCTACGTGCCCTTCTCCCTCTCCCCTTCCTCTACTAAGATGTTATATATATGCCCCAAATTCTGTCTCCTAGTCACATTTTTCTGTGCACTCCCACCTATGTAGCTGAATAAAAACCTATCTTTTCTCTTACTAATCTATGTTTTGTCAGTTTAATCTGCAGGCCCCCAAATAAAGAACATAAGAGTGTAGAGGAAATTTTTTCTCCACAATAATGTGTGTATATGTATATATGTACATATGTAGAGAGAGAGATGGATTTATTGTAAGGAACTGGCTCATGTGATTGTGGAGGTTTGGCAAGTCCACAGTCTTCAGGGTAGGCCAGCAGGCTGGAGTCCCAGGAAAGAGCTGCAGTTGGAGCCCAAAGGTGGTCTGTTAGCAGAATCCCCATTTCCTCTGGGGAGGTCAGTCATTTTCTTTCTTTTTTTTAAAGTTTATTTATTTATTAACATATATATATATATATTTTACATTCTATGATGTTATGGAGCAGTTGGAGGGGAGGGAGAGGGGAAGGGGAAGGAAATACGGTGGCAGAAGGAGGAAGGAAGAGGGGCTGAGTTGATGCCTATGTTACCCCCTCATTTCTGCAGGGGAGATCAGGAGGCTTCCAGCGGTGCCTTGGTTATTGCTGGGCTGGATGCAGATGTCAGGGGGGTGTGGCGGAGGCCCGCAGCCCCCCACTGCCCTTGCTCAGGAGAGCCCGGCTGTTTCCTGCCATGGTTCAGTGGTTGCCACTGGGCTGGTTGCAGGTGTCAGGGGACATGGCTGAGGCCCCCAGCCCTCCCCCCCTCCCTGGTTTGGTAGCCCAGGGACTTCTGGTCCTTCTAGGTTTTATAGGTGTTCTTTTTGATGTGAGACCTTCACTAGTTAATATCAAAGTTTTTCTCTGGTTGTGGGTATTTTATTTTTTCTTTCAGTTCTGTGTTGGATTATTGGCTGTTCCTATCACTTAAACTCTGCACTGGAACTAATTTGTTGTCCTTTGCTTACTTCTAAAATGGGGGAACTTACTATACAGTCCTTTGCTTACTTCTAAAATGGGGGAACTTACTATACAGTCCTTTGCTTACTTCTAAAATGGGGGAACTTACTATACAGTCCTTTGCTTACTTCTAAAATGGGGGAACTTACTATACAGTCCTTTGCTTACTTCTAAAATGGGGGAACTTACTATACAGTCCTTTGCTTACTTCTAAAATGGGGGAACTTACTATACAGTCCTTTGCTTACTTCTAAAATGGGGGAACTTACTATACAGTCCTTTGCTTACTTCTAAAATGGGGGAACTTACTATACAGTCCTTTGCTTACTTCTAAAATGGGGGAACTTACTATACAGTCCTTTGCTTACTTCTAAAATGGGGGAACTTACTATACAGTCCTTTGCTTACTTCTAAAATGGGGGAACTTACTATACAGTCCTTTGCTTACTTCTAAAATGGGGGAACTTACTATACAGTCCTTTGCTTACTTCTAAAATGGGGGAACTTACTATACAGTCCTTTGCTTACTTCTAAAATGGGGGAACTTACTATACAGTCCTTTGCTTACTTCTAAAATGGGGGAACTTACTATACAGTCCTTTGCTTACTTCTAAAATGGGGGAACTTACTATACAGTCCTTTGCTTACTTCTAAAATGGGGGAACTTACTATACAGTCCTTTGCTTACTTCTAAAATGGGGGAACTTACTATACAGTCCTTTGCTTACTTCTAAAATGGGGGAACTTACTATACAGTCCTTTGCTTACTTCTAAAATGGGGGAACTTCCTGTGGAGACCAGTACTTGAGCTCTGTGGTTGAGCTAAATAAATTGCTGCTTTGCTACTGATTCCCTAGGGAAGGCTTTTTGTGCAGCTCAGGTTTTATGGTTGACTTTATATGTACTTCCAGATCTCATGAGATCCGGTGCACCTGGGTTGTATAGAAATTCTGCTCTGGACCTGAGTCTTTTCAGCAAACTGCACCCTCTGAAGTTCTACATTCCCAACCAGTCTCCACTGAGTGGTCCTACACTGACTGGGGGGTAGATGAGCTGTCCTTGCTGTGCTCCAGTGTTCTCCCAGTGGGCCCATCTCCCCCACCACCTGTGCTCTAAACATTTCCCTTGGGACGGGCCATGTGCTGGTCCCTTGTGATGACTTACTGGTCTCTGAGTGGCTCCTTTTTTCAGTTGTTTTGGCTCCTCGCTCCTATGTGGGTCCACAGGAACCCTATTAGTAGTCTTGCTGGCCTGGGGGCCACCAAGGCCCTCTTCTCCCCTTCCACCTCCAAGCAACTTCATCCAAAGGGCACAGCTGCAGCTTTTGCTGGCTCCTGCTCTGTGCACTCAGCAGCTCCAGCCTGGAAGCGGCCAGGGCTCAAAATGGTCAGAGCGGTTCTTTCTTTCTCTCATTGTGGCTTCTCCCACCTTCATGCACTCTGTCGGTCTCTCCTCCTCTTCCCCCGAGCTCTAGCAGCCCCCGCTTGGCTGTTGTTGCTTTTTAATAGTTGTAAATTGGTTGATTTGTGGGAGACAGTGACACTGAGGACTGTCTATTCTGCCACCTTGACTGGAAGCCCATTTTCTATTAAGGCCTTCAACTGATTGGATGAGGCCCACTCACATTATGAAAGGTAGTCTGCTTTACTCAAAGTCTACTCATTTAAATGTAAGTCTCATCTAAAAATCTGCACAGAAACATCTAGCATAATGTTTGACAAATATCTGGGTACTGTGGCCTAGCCAAGTTGACACATAAAACTAACTAACCATCATATCCACAGCCCCCTGCCCCCATTTCATATATGAGGATATTTAGACTCAGAGAAAGTAATTCCATCTCTTGAAGCAAAATGATCATTACATAGCAGAGTTGGGCCATGAATCCATGTCTGTGAATCTAAAGCCCTCAATTTTCGCCCTATATAACATAGCCAGTCAGCCACTGCCAAGGATATTTTCACAGGCCAACTTTTACTTATTTTCCCTTCCAAAATATTTTGATCTTATTATTCCATTGTAAGGAACAAAACTCTGCTTTCCTCAAAACTAATTTCAACTGTACTTAATAGCTGGCAACATCTTGTGTACTCACTAAATATCTGTTGAATGACTGATGCTATTTTATAGGAGATATTTGAAAGGGGCAGAATTTTCCAGAGCTATGACCATCAGTACCAATAATTTTTTTACAAGTTTTTATTTTAATCATTTTTGATTAGATAATTCATGCATATGGTTCGAAATTCAAAAGACAATAGTGAAAATCCTCATTTGCATTCCTGTCATCAGCCCCCAATTTCCCTTCATCAGAGGCAACCAAGCCTATAAATTCCTTGTATACTCTCCTTAAAATATCCTAAACAACTGTTTGAATCATGTATTCTTCTTTTCTTCTTTTTTTATTCCTTTTTGTCTTTTTTTTTACTGACGGGTAACGGGATCGCAACCCTCGGTGTAGCGCCCGTACCAGGGACCGGCAATGGGATCGCAACCCTCAGTGTTGCGCCCGCACTGCGCTCAGCCAGTGAGCGGGAACCGGTCTCCACATGGGATCCGAACCCTCGGCGGGAGCGCCGCCGCGCTCCCAAGTGGCGCACTCTCCAGTGCGCCACCGGGCCGGCCCTTTTCTTCTTTTTTTATGCAAGCTCTTTTGCACCTCATTTTTAGCTTTAAAATATACTTCGAGATTGTTCCATATCAAGTGCCCATAGTGTTCAAAAGTATCAAAAATTTATCCATATAT
This sequence comes from Galeopterus variegatus, assembly GCF_000696425.1. Lineage (NCBI taxonomy): Eukaryota > Metazoa > Chordata > Mammalia > Dermoptera > Cynocephalidae > Galeopterus > Galeopterus variegatus. The sequence continues at coordinate 1,018,243 of NW_007726222.1, read as the reverse complement.
TATGCAAATAATAATAATACTTAATTCTAAGATGGCCACAAGACTGGCTGGTTAACTCAGTTGATTAGAGCACAGCTTTATAACAGCAAGGTCACATGTTCGGATCCCCATACCGGTCAGCCACCCAAAAAATAAATAAATAAGACTGCCACAAATCTAAAGTGTTTTTCAAATGCCTGTGGACAATGCTGACATTAGTAATCATCTCCATTATACGGTAGTTTACCTGCTTCCTAAGCGTTGCTCTGGTTGCTTAGCCAAGAAGAGTCTGCAAATATCTTTTGCTTCCTCTGTGAAGTTATCATGTTGGAATTTGACCTCCTCTTTCAGAGTTCTTTCCTTTAGATCCTCTTTACTGACCTTTTCCTTGTAATCTTTGAATGGTGTTCGCCCAGCGATCATTTCATAAATACTGCATCCCATCGCAAACCAGTCCACAGGATAGGAATAACCCACCTTTTCCACCAGGATTTCAGGAGCCATGTAACCATTGGTTCCAGCCTGTAACACCCCCCCAAAAAACAAAAGAAACAAAAACACTAAGGTGAGTGTAGCAGACACTTATGGTTTCCTACCCAATACCCATTCTCCTTTTCTTCTCTTGTTCAGGGAACCCTAATTTGTTTGTGGTGGCAATGCGTCTAAACTATTCTTTCCCTGCTTTCCCAGCAGCCTCTGGTGCAGCCAGGGGAGGTCATGTGATCCATTCTGGCCAATGAGCATAAGAGTTGTTGGCTGGCGTCATTATAAAAGGGACAGATGTAGCTGCTCTTGAAGTGGAAAAATCGCTTAGCCTGCTTTAGTCTCATTACCTCATCTTTGAGATGGAAAGTTAAAGTGGATACCTCTAAAATCCTAAGCTCTGCCTCTTTTTTTTATTCACAGATAACAGAAAACTAGATGCATATGATTTTTTTAAGGTCAAGCACTTTATTATTAATATTGAATGTTCATATAATATTATTTAGTCTATGTTTCTTACTGTTTGCTATGTAATGACATTAACATCATACATCTCTGCCTGTCTGTTTCTGCATTAAATAATTAACACTGTCATTTTAATCAAGAAAATTCCACACATGAAATTTCACTTAGCATTCATGACTATGTATTGTAGCACACTTTTGCCAACAATATATGCCAAATGATCACTGGGTTAAAAGAAAAAACAAAAAATTATATATATATATACTCACGCACACATATAATTGTGGTAAAGAACACGTAACATAAAACTTACTATCTTAACCGTTTTTAATTTTAAGTACAGTAGTGTTCAGTACATTCATATCATTGTGCAACCAATCTCCAGAACTCTTTCCATCTTGCAAAGCTGAAACTCTATACCCATTAAACAACTCCCCATTTCCCCTCACCCTAGCCCCTGGCAACACCCTTCCACTTTCTGCCTATGAATTTGACTACTCCGGGTATGTTGCAATATTGGAATCATGCAGTATTTGTCTTTTTGTGACTGCATATGATTTTAATACATCTAGTCATTCAGTGGATATTTAATGAATACCTTCAACTTAATTAATAATTAAATTTAATGGATACTTACAAAATTCCTTGTAATTATAAGGTATTTATTTACAATGTTTTCACAAAAACTATAGCTGCTTTTGATTAAAGTACGACCTCTGTAGCAATTAAAAATGGAAACAAGACATAAAAATGATAATTTAAATTATAGGCAGAGGTGGAAAACAGATAAATGTGCTCTGTAAATTGACTCAGACTTTTGGGAGAGCAATGTAACATACAGCAATGGAAAGTAAGAGGTATCAAACTGTTTCTGTACTTTGACAAGGTTATTTAAATTTGGAGTATGTACCTCAAAGAAATGACTCAGGAGAAAGAAAAAGAAATCTATATTGAGATGCTTTATAGCTCCATTATTCACAAGCTGGAAACACCCAAAGGTTCATCAATAAAGACAGTAGGGCTGTCCGGTTAGCTTAGTTGATTAGTACGTGGTGTTATAACACCAAGGTCAAGGGTTTGGATCCCTGTACTGGCCAGTTGTCAGGGGAAAAAAAAAAAAAAGACAATAAACCAGAACCTATTGTTAACACTAATTTTATATATACAGTGGTCATCACACATTGGTTACAACTGTGCATTTCAGTACATCAAAAAAGGTTGGAAAGCATTTAGGTGATTTTTTTTTAAGTCTAATTACTTGAGTACACATTTTTTACGTGTTGTGCTTTAGGAATATAAATTTCATGAATAATTTTTTTTTGGTTTTGTTTTTTCATCAATAATTTCAACATGGATCACAACAATGAAAAAACATAAATGATCCACAATAAAGAATAATTGGCCTGTGCAAGAAAATTCTGGAAGTAACTAGGATCTAACAGGCTGGGCATGAATCAGCATGAACTGCTGTTTTCATAGAAGCTGGTATATAATTTGGGTGACCATATGTTTTGGTTTGCCTGAG
>NW_007726222.1:1012844-1014678 GCF_000696425.1 Galeopterus variegatus | reverse complement strand
GTGTGTGTGTGTGTGTGTGTTAGAGATACTTCACTGAAGAGCCATGGCTGAGCTGAATCATGAGGGGAGACTCTGACACACCTAGAAGGTATTCAGATAGTAAGCACGTGCAAGACATGAAGTCAGGAAGAATTTGTAGTGTGCAGGGAACTTCAAGACATTTGGCATTTCTGAAAGATAGAATTTGTGGACTCCTGTGGTGAAAGGGGACACTGGAGAGAGAGATGTAGATGAGACTGAGAAACTCAATATGCCAAGGTAGCAAAATCCATTCCGAGTCTCCTGTTCCCCTTGCCTTCCTCTGCTGTAGAGGCCAGATGGCTAAAGATACCATCTCCCAGCCTCCTTTGCACCTAGAGAAACCACATGAGGTGATCTTCATTAGAGAGGTATGCAAGTTGAAGGTGCTGAGGGCTGGGAAAAAGGGAAGTGAGCTTACTTGGAGATACATAAAAATTAGAAGATGGATTAAATGGATGATGGTCAGGTAGACATACGATAATGCAAATCTAGTAAAATGTTAATGGTATACAATGGACTATTGTTTGGCCATAGAAAGGAATGAAATACTGATACATGCTCCCACATGGATAACCTTGAAGACATTATGCTAATTGGAAGAAACCAGTCACAAATGACTATATACTGTATGATTCCATTTATATGAAATGTCAAAAATAGACAATTACATAAAGACGGAAAGTAGATTAGTGGTTGCTCAGGGTGTGTGTGGTGGGGAGGGGAATGGGAGTGACTGCTAAAGGGTACGGGGTTTACTCTGGGGGTGAAGAAAATTACAATTTTTAGTATTACCTAATATCTGGACATGTTTATACTTCCCTAATTGTCCTATAAACTTTTTAACGTTTGTTTGTTTAAATTTGGATCCAAATAAGTTTCACACAGTGTGACGAATGGATACGTCTCTTTAATTTCTTTGAATATATAGGTTCCTCCTCTGTCTTTTTTCTCTCCCCCACCCCATACATTTTTGTTGAAAAAAACTGACCAAACTGTAGTGTTCCCACAGTCGGATTTTGCTGACTGTGTCCTTGTGGTGTCACTGAACTTGTTCCTCCATTCTTAGCATTTACTGTAAAGTGACAGCTAGACCTAGAGGCTTATTCCTTCTACTGAACTGTTCATTTTTGCAAATATGGCTTTTATTGATATATAATTAACATACAATCATACATACAGATCTTAGATAAGCAGTTCAATAAATTTTGATGATTTAATACACTCATAAATACCACCCAAACCAGATGTAAACCATGTCCCTCCACCCAGAAAATTCCCTTGTGCCCCTGTCCAGTCAACTCTCCTCCCCACTTCTTAGACAACTACTTACTGATTTCTATTGCCATAGATTAATTTTGTCTGTTCTTGGATTTCACGTAAATGGAATTGTATGATAGGTACTCTTTTGTGTCTGACTTTTATTTAACATAATAACAAATTTTTGAGATTTATCCATGTTGTTCTGCATATTTACATATTTTTTATTTCCAAATGTCCCTATTGCTCTTCTCTGAATGTTATTTGATTTATAGCATTTGTTCTTTTTTCATGAATGCCATATTTTCTCTTAAATCCCAAAATACATTAATTATAGGTTTTAAAAAATTTTTTCTTCTACTCCCTGCATTGTTCCTGGTTTCTGTAAGTTTATTTCTTCTGTTTGTTTTAGTACTACCTTTCCTTTTGGAGGTATTTTTGGGTTTTTTTTTTTTTTCAAGTGACAAGTATTTGTTAATATTTAAGAATGAAACACCAAAAAGCTGGCCAGAAGCTATGCGGGGGCCCAGCTTGTCAACTGATGGGCATCACTCCA
>NW_007726222.1:1010342-1011694 GCF_000696425.1 Galeopterus variegatus | reverse complement strand
AAAAAGACTATAAACAACATCCAAATGAAGTTAAGACAGTGGCAATCACTAAGTGCTATTCAGCAACAGTTGTGAGCTTACTCCATGTGTGGAACTCTTCCAAAGAACAAATTTCAGAGGTGAGTGATGTTAAGGATTATAATCCCTAATGAGGACACAGATAAACATCAGTTGCTCAGTAAAAGGTGGGGTGAAAAGTGGACAACATACCTCGTCTTGAACAAAGGATTGTGAAACACATGCTGGGAGAAAAACTGGAAATAATATGGATGACATTATTAAGTGCTTATTACATGCTTAATATTTTCTTAAGTGCTTTATGTGAATTTCTCATTAAATCTTCATAATAACCCTATAAAATGGCAACTATTTTAATCCCCCATTTTGCAGATTAGAAAACTGAACCACAGAGAGGTTGAATCTTGCCCAAGTTCACCCATCTAAGATATACACACAGGCCTGCACTTTAAATCACTACTTTACACGGTCTTTATGGAAGTGGGTGAAGTGGCTTTTTATTACCCCTCCAAGTTCCCTTCAGAATTTCTTTTCTTCCTTCGACTACTCTCCTTCCCTGTCCCCATCTGTCAAGTACTAAGTCCTTGGTCTTGGTTCACTCTTGCTTAAGATGCTTCCTTCCCCTTTGTCTCGATGAATTCTCCTTTCTTTACCTATATCTTTGCTCATCAGGCTGGCTGGGCTGCTCCACACAACAGAGGTCTCTGGGAGGTGGGGACCAGACCTTAAGCCATGCCCTGGACCACCCTTCTCCCTCCCCACGGAAGTAAGTGAAGAAGTGGCCCGCCATCTTTACAGCACTGTAGCCGCCTGGTGTAGTGGAAAGAGCATGAGACAGCATAGATTCATTCCAAATAATTTTCAGGACTAAATTCACCTCTTGGTTCTAAAGACAGAAAATGTCGGCCATGGAATTTTGAAGGGCACCACCTCCTTGAAAAGCGGAGGTATTTCACTGAAGAGAATGGAATTAGAGGCGCACGCCAGACTCTAAGCACCCACATTCCATCGCAGCCTCCAGCTGAAAAAATTAATTGCCTGCCCTTTGTGCCATTTGTCTTCTGCATGTGAACTGCCTCCTCGGAGAGGGGTGGGAGGAGAGAACGCGCCAAGCAGCATGGGGCAGGGTCCAACCACGCTGACCTCTGGAGGCTCAGTTTAACTCCTGCAGTTACAAAGCGCCCCGCACATCAGTCACTGTGGCATCAAAACAGTCTCTTTCAGTCCATGTGACCAGAACTGCCATTGCCAGGGCTGTAGGGATCACCCAAGTGTTAGCAGCAGCAGACCTCTTTGTGGAGGTTTTTGTGGTATGTGGGGTGTGTGTGTGTGTG
>NW_007726222.1:1008763-1009602 GCF_000696425.1 Galeopterus variegatus | reverse complement strand
GGCTCCCACTGACCCTGTAGTTGTCACTCTCAGCCCCCGCCTATGGGAGCTAAGTGTCAGGGCCCAGGCTGGGCGGATTCTGAACTCTGAGTAGTCTCCATGTGGCCTTGGACAACAGGAGACTGTGACCTGGACAGTGAAGAGAACAGGGATGGCCTTTTGGTGGGGCTGAGAGGGCAGGGCTCAAATCTTTTTTACATGTTCATGAAAAGGTTTACGGGCAGGTTCTTCAAGGTCAAGGTCGCAGTAAACCTCTAGTTCCCACTAAACGTGAAAAGTTGGCAACTTTAAATTCCCTTGTTAAAAGAAATGCAGTGCCGGGCCCCTGGTGCGGCCGGGCCGGGCTGGATCTGACGCCGCCAGCCGGGAGAAGGCGGCGGACAGGGAGCTCTGCGACCCCGCGCGGCGACCTGGCGAGCGGAGCGCTTCTCCGCTCATCACAGCCAGGCCCAGCGACAGCACAATCCAAACACAAGAGGGAATCAGAATGTACATCTTTGTTTGCCGTGGCAGGAGAACTGTTGAGCAGAGGAAAAAAACACGCTGAGCTTAGCGCTGTCAGCTGTGTCCTGGGGCTCGCTCCTTCCTTCCTCCGAGGGGGGCCTGGCCGCTTTGTTCTCGTTCCCAGCTGCTCCTCTGTGCCTTTAAGCGGTGGCCTTTGCAGACCTCGGAGGAATGCGGCCCTCGGACCCCAGGGGACACAGCTCCGACTCCGCCCGCGTGCCGCCTCCCTGCCTCGGTCGTGCCGCTCTGCCCGCTGTCCCCGACCCCCCAGTGCACACCCGTCCAGAACGTCCAGAGGAGGTCCAGAAGAGGGGTCCCCGCAATAGTGCTTTCTG
>NW_007726222.1:1004957-1008048 GCF_000696425.1 Galeopterus variegatus | reverse complement strand
TTATTAGCTGGTCACCCCCAGCCAGTTAGGCAACCTCTCTGAGCCTCAACAACTCTTATCTCCCAGGACTGTGATGAAGATTAAGCAATAAGACAAAGTCTGACACATAGCAGGCTCTCAGTAGGTGTTAGCCACTATAGTCATCATGCCTGGGCTCTGGTTGTCTCAGACAGGACAGCTACAAAAGAAGAAAAGCCCAGAAGCCTTTAAGACTCCATTGGATTGAAAGACAGGGCGTGCCACACCGTCAGAGATCAATAGTTAAGATTCTTTCACTTGAGTGTGTTCTCCGGTGGTTTCATGTTCTGTGAATCCGTCCAGCAGCAGGCTGAAGCATATTTTCCACGGTGCCTCTAAGATGCTCAGCATAAAACCACAAATGAAACCCCATGTGGCTGAGAGGAAACAGGACAAACCCAGGTGCCTGCTCGGCTCAGCCCAGAGGCGAGTGGCTCCCTTGTCCACTGCCTGCTCCATTGCAGCCTTGGGGTCCTGCTGTTTCCCTGAGCCTCTCAGAGAACAAAGCACAGCTGCAAAGGTCACCTGAGCAGCTACAGTGCTGGTCAGGTGAAGCAGAAACAAGTGCGACAGTGGGGATTGTGACTGGGCGTCTGGTGCAATCATATTTTGAGTGGCTGATCCTCAGCTAAGCATTTATCTACCTTGTTTCTTAATCCTCTCATCAACCCTAAGAGGCAGGCGGTATTAACGAGGCTCACGGAAGAGGCTTGACTTGCCTGGGGTCATGTGCAGGGCTGTGGCCAGCCTACATCACGTCTGTGCTAATTAGAAGAAGACACTCCCAATGGCTTGGTGCAGGCAGCATGGGCTGGATGCCAGCACCCACCTTCCCCGCAGCCTGGCGCCCCCGTGAGGGGTCAGCCTGCGCATCTGTACACAGCAGCCATAGCAAGTGGCAGAACCAGGATTCAAACACTCAGGCTCCTTCTATCTTGTTGACTGCAGGACCATTATTTCATTAGCTGCACGTGATCTGCATGGATGCGCTGAGCTTCCAACATGTATCTATATCAAATTAGATGGTGCAGCAGCCTTTTGGTCCTCAAACCATGTGATCTCATGTGAGGCCCCTTCCTGCTGAACTCTGCAGGCCTCTTGGCTCAGTCTCTCCTTACTCTGACACCACTAGATGATGTGCCCACCCACCCAGATCCCTGACCCTCAGCTTCACTCTCACCTGGATTACAAGTGACCACAATCCACCTGAATCCCCTCTAATCTGTGCTCATTTTAGCTGGGGTAATCTCTTCAAAACAAAATTTGAAACATTTGCTTCCTTGGTTAAATCCTTTCAAAGCCTTTCCAGTGTTCATAGGCAATAACCCAAAGTCTTTGCCATGGCCTGTGATGCCAGGTTTGGTTTGGCCCCTGCCACCTCCCCAGCTCCTGGCTATTCTCATTGCTTGAAATACTCTTTCCACCTGTGGTTGATACTGTGGTACTAAGTCCAGACCCCCTCTCCAGGTTCTCAGCCATCACTCCCACCCCTGCCCAGCAACGCAAGTGCAGGGAGGGTTGCGGTCAGGCACATGCTTCCTGAGGTCCAGTCATGGGGTGGGGCCCCAGGTTCCTGTGAGGGTCTCCATTTGCTCCTAGAGTATCCCAGAGCCTGAGGGAGTATGACATTAGATAGCACAATAATATGACAATAAAAAACACCATGGCTGGTTGAAAAATAGAGCATGGAAGGAGAAAGCTTTCTCCTGATATTGGAATAAAGGGGCGCCACATTTTCTTTTTGCATTGAGCCCTCAGAATTACACAGCCATGCTGATGGCTCACACCTGCACCCCTCCTTGGAAGTGCCCTCCACAGCAGGGATCTGCCTCCCAACGCCACATTTTCTTTTTGCATTGAGCCCTCAGAATTACACAGCCATGTTGATGGCTCACACCTGCACCCCTCCTTGGAAGTGCCCTCCACAGCAGGGATCTGCCTCCCAAGCTTCCGCCCTCTTCGGGCAGCCGCTCAAGATCACTGAGTGGTTCCTGTAGGGATACAGAAGCCTAGATCCCATCTCAGTTTGGGACAGCTCCTAAGGTCTCTCCCAGCTCCAGAGCTCCCTGAGGATTGGCTGAGGTCTTAGGTCCCATCTCAAAGGGGGTCAGCTTCTCCCTCTGCCCAATCCTGCCTTCCTCATGGGTGTATTCATGAGAGCACTCCCCAACAAAATCTCCATGTCTCAGAATCTGTTGCAGGGAACCCAGTCTGAGACAACACCTCAACCACTTTGCTGAGTGAATTTCCATCTGTCCTTCCAATATCGAGTAAGTTGTATTTCCTGTATGGTTAACTTTCTGATCTGCATGTATCAGGGTACTTCAAAACTTTTGTAGAAAAATAGAATTGAGAGAAAATATGAATCTTTCCATGAACTTTTTGAAGATCCCCTCATATTAAGTCAAATCCTCCTTGGGGAGCCCCGTGTACCATGTCCTCATAAATAAAATTTTACATTCATTTGAGTGATTGTTAAGTGCTGTCTCCTCCACTAGACTGTAAGCTCCATTAGGACAGGGCTTGTGTCCATTGCTTGCCCATGGTTCTAAATCTCACATTTAGCCCAGTCCTGGCATGTGGGGAATGCTCAACATATATGTTGAATGAATAAGTGAGTAAATGAATGAATGCCTTTTGAATTAAGGAATGTTAAAAATATTTCCAAGACTGTAATGAATATTTCTGAATGCCTTAATAGTGGTAAATACTTTGAGAATAGATTAGAAATTTCTGTAGTGGTCAAGTTACCAGGAATTAAATTTGGTCTATAATTGTGGTAATCATTTTGGCTGAGACCAAAGTGTGACCATGAAGTAACCAGAATGCCTCTCTGTGTGGCCCTTAAACTGGTTCTCAGAAGTAAATTCTCACAGAGAAAAAATTTTGTGACAGGTTGTGATGGTTGTGATGTTCATAGGTGTTAACTTCCAAGGAAACACATTCAGAGATCTTTTAAAAGATCTTATTCACTCACAGAAATGTACAATCAACTATGTTACAACAAATAAGTAAAAAAGTAAAAATAGAAATCACTTATTCAGTGTCTCCAGCATTGTATTTGGTACAAGTC
>NW_007726222.1:1002385-1004207 GCF_000696425.1 Galeopterus variegatus | reverse complement strand
TAAACTGGTTCTCAGAAGTAAATTCTCACAGAGAAAAAATTTTGTGACAGGTTGTGATGGTTGTGATGTTCATAGGTGTTAACTTCCAAGGAAACACATTCAGAGATCTTTTAAAAGATCTTATTCACTCACAGAAATGTACAATCAACTATGTTACAACAAATAAGTAAAAAAGTAAAAATAGAAATCACTTATTCAGTGTCTCCAGCATTGTATTTGGTACAAGTCTTCAAAACGAATATAATCTGGGCCTCTGTTTCCCATTATCCCACTGAATATGAGAAGCTGGTTAGAGGCTTCAAGGCAGGACAAGGAAACTAAACATTTAACAAGCTTTTGGGTCACTGTTCTAACTACATTCCCATTCCTGACAAAATATCAAGCTTTAAAGATATATGTTGAATAAAATCTGAAGGTCGCTGTTCTCCAAATAGAATGCTGAATTTGAAAAGTCCCAGCATGAGTCCCAATGCCCAATTTCCCTATTGTATTTACCTGGAGTCTCTAAAACATTATATGAATTAATGTCATTGTATTCATGCAGATGTCAGCTGAGCACAGGGAGAAGTACTTATTGCATTTATTAAAAGTGAATGTAGACAGTGGCTGGGACCACATTTAATTATATTGTGCCTGTGTGTGGGACGCTGGCTCTGAGACATTAGTCATCATCATTCCCTGTGTAGGTGGGTGTGCTCCCTTTCTGAAGTCTTCCTGAGTTGTACTCAGTACAGAGACTTTTATAGTGTTATAAACCATAGGCTGTGTGCTGCCTTGTGCATGGACCTAACAAAGTGGAGTCGAACCCGTAAGTGCTTTTGAATCCTATGCACCTGGGTTCACATCACATACTAGTGGTGTGACTTTGGGTGGGTATCTTAACCAGACTTTCAGTTCCCCTGTCTGTAAAATGGAGTGAACAACAGATCCTAACTCATAGAATCTTTTTGTAAAGGATCTAGATCCCATCATCCCTGATTAAGTGGTCGGAAAGCTTCTAAACTTTTCGAACCGTTGAGGTAACAGCAGTTATTAGGGGCATACTGTTTTTGCCTATTTGGCACCTATTCCATATCTTTTATATCCTGATTTTCTCCTGGAGAATACATTTCTTCTGATCTCAATCAGACTTAGGTGGGACAGAGCCTCCCTCTGGCTCCTGGGACAGGAAGTGATATGGTCCCAGCCAGTGGAACTGGTTGTGATTGCGCATGTGACCCAAGCTGTCCATTGAGGGCCTTCCCTGGGAACTGTGAAAGAACTGTTGGTAAGGAAGTATTTTCTCCCCATGTGGGGTGCTTAGTTGGTAAAATGTGTATGGAGCTGCTGGTGGCCCCCATGCAGGGAGTGCCTGCCACAGAGAAGGGTGGAGTTGGGAGACAAGGCTAGGGATTCCCAGGGACATTGCTCAGACACCTGGGTCGGGCCAAGCCTCTGGGCTTGTTATGTAAACCATTAATTTCATTTTCTACAATAACATAGTTTTGTCCCATAAGAACCCTAATCGATAATCCAGTAAATCACAGTAACTTATTCTATATGTGAATCTTTTAAGTCTACAGGTCTTTTCCTCTAATAATTCAAAGACTATTTCATAAACTCAGAAAATGGTAGAGATGAAAGATGTCCTGAGGCCTGCCTGAGATGGCAGACGGTAATTCAGTGATAAAGCTGTGACAAGAGCTCAGGTTTTCAGCCTCCCAGGCCAGTGCTCTCAAGCCCCCGGCCACCTCTCACATGTCTTCCTTAGTCTTTCCAAACCTGGGCACAGCCATCATGCTCCTTTTCTTTCTTCGTTTTTTTTTTTTTTTTTTTTTTTTTT
>NW_007726222.1:995071-1002272 GCF_000696425.1 Galeopterus variegatus | reverse complement strand
CCCAAGCGGTGCACTCTCCAGTGCTCCACTGGGCCGGCCCTCTTTTTTCGTTTTTTTGGTGGCTGGCCAGTGAGGGGATCCAAATCCTTGACCTTGGTTTTACATTGTGCTCCTTTTCTTCCCTGAAGTATTTCCCTAAGTCACTGCCCAGCTTCCAGCAGTCTGGGGACACTATGGAGCTGAAGTCACCATATTCTGGGAGTGGTTCTGTGCCCTCCAATCTCCCACTGAGGACAGCCATGTTTGAAGAGAAGTAAAGCTATGGATCTTGATGGAGCCCAGGTGAGATGCCAGAAGGCTGAGCTCCGGTCACAAGACTGTTCTGAGCCCAGGGCCCAGCCCCAGGACCTTATTAAAATCATGAGTGGAACCAGTAGTTCCTTGCTGGTCCCCCTTCCTCCCAACCCCAGTCTCTTTCTCCTTCAATTCATCTTGCATTTGTGTTAGAATCATCTTCTTAAAGAATCACTCTGGTCATGCCACTTTCTTGTTCAAAAAAAAGGGAGTCTTGTTAATGACTCCCTATTATGTATAGAGCAATGTCCAAAGTACTTTCCCCACTGTCCACCAACAGCTTGAAAGGGCCTGTGTCCCTCCAGGGAGGCCCAGCTCATACCTAGGGAAGAGTTACACACTGGGAAGAATCATATCCAGTTATAAATTCAATTACGGCCTCCAGTTCCACTATAGTAGGTGGTAGGTGTTTTGATCCCTGCAGGAAAGGAAAACATCCCTCTAACATGTCCAGCACCATTATATCTCCATTAATTTTGATGATATCATACAAAAAAGTCTTCCCCCTGTCTTTCTTCCTTTATTAACTATTTGTATCAGTTTTCTATTGATTTGTAACATGAGTAGCTTAAAACAACACCCATTTACGAGCTCACAGTTCCATAGGTCAGAAGTTTGGGCACAGCATGGCAGGACTCTTTAGTCAGGGTCTCACAAGGCTAAAGTCAAGATGTTAGCCAGCATGTATTTTCATCTGGAGCACAGCGTTGTCTTCCAAGCTCACGTGGTGATGGCAGAATTCAGTGCACTGTTGCTGTAGGACTGAGGTCCCTGTTTCCTTGTTGGCTGTCAGTCAGAGGCAGCTCTCAGCTCCTAGAGACCACCTACATTCCTGGCCATGTGGCCCCCTCCATCTTCAAAGCCAGCAATGGTGCACTGAAGCCCTCCTGTGCCTTAAATTTCTGACTTTTGCTGTCTCTGACCTCTGTACCTATACTAAAAAGACTCATGAGATTAGGTCAGACCAACGTGGATAATTCCTCTTTTGATTAATTCAGAGTCAAGTGACTAGTAACCTTAATTAATCTTCACAACCCCTTGTGCTATACAATGTACCATAGTCACAGAAGTGATATTTCATCATATTCACAGGTCTTGCCCACACTCGAGAGGAGGAGACTGTACACAGGCTAGGGTCATGGGGTGGGGGTCATCTTAGAACTCTGTCTACCGCACCCCTGTAACAGTTATTTTCTAGTTTTAATGTCTGTGTGAGTAAAGAAGTTGAATCTGATTTCCTAATCCTTGTCAATAATTTTTTCCTGGGGGCTGGTATGGCAGATGCTGTCATCTTACCCAACAGGTGATCTCACTCTCTTCTCCCTTACCACCGCCTAAAACACAGGCTGGAAAATGAAATGCTCTGTTTTTCAGCCTCCCTTGCAGCAAGAGGTGAACATGTGACACGGTCCTGGCTAATGAGCAACAAGCAGAAGTCTGTGGACATTGCTCCTTTTCCCCCTTTCTGTATCCTGGAATGTGGACTAATGTTTGGAGTTGCAACAGCCACCCTGTGACAAGGAGGAAAAGGCCAAGAAATTTCTACAGAGATCTTGTCCCTCAAAAATTGTTGAGCTGCTGAATCCATACCAGAATCTGGTATTCTGCTATATGTAGCAGAAAGCAATCCCAACTTATACAGGACTGAGTGAGTAGTTGAATGAGAAGAAAGTAGCCCAATTTCCAAAGCCACAATGCCTTCACTTTTCTGGAAGAACTGCACAGAGTCAGTGCAAATATCAACCTGCAGGATCAGGGTGATTTTTCCTTCTCCCCAATATTCACAGTAATTCTTTTATCTTGACATCACAACTGAATGTTAGTGGCAACAGAAATTCTGTAAATAAGTCATTTTTCATTTCTTCTGTGAAATAATGGAAATATAATGACCTTAAAATCCACTTGGGGGCCCAATTATATGTGCGGGGGCTGCAATAGATAGGAAACTGTGGGAGTTTACTTAGCTACCTAGAGGAGTAACAGTAAGGAGGGAGGCTTTCCTTTCTGTCTTTTATCGTTTCCAATCTCACTCTCTCTTTTCCCCCACCCTTCCTGATGGTCCCCTGGGCTTCAGTGGCTGGCCTGGGGACTGGGACATTATTAGGTTCAGGGAGGACCACTGAAGATGACACCACCAAAAGATACTCAAAATGGAGGTTCCTGCCCTATGAGACTTCCCTGTAAAATAAAGGACAAAGGAACTCATAACCGCAAGAGAACTCCATGCCATTGGTCCCCTCTAAAGCCCTACTTTACATAAATTGATTATTTACAAATAACCGCAAACCTAAAAATCACGTAATTAACATAAGGCCTCAACAACTTCCATTGGCTATTTCATTTAACTCATTCACATAAGCTGTGGCCAATCAGAACAACACAACTCACCACAAGAAGAAATATAAACTCAACCCCCTGCGGGGAGAAGAGGCTAGGTTCTGTCCCTGAAAGCCTCCTCTTTTGTATCCTGTGGCAGAGGCTGCCAGTTACCTGCTCAATATCCAGCCTTTCTTCTTTCTAAGTAAAACCACCCCCACACTCCCCTAAATAACCATGTCATTTATCAGCTTCCCCTGAAGTTAGGGGTGGCTGATAACAGTCCTAGTCAATGAGATCTCAGTGGAAGCTGTTGGATGGAGCCCCTGAGGAAACCTCCATAAAGGGCAGCACACTCAGCTGCAGATGCACACCCATTTACTCCTGAGCTTTCCTTTTTTCTCCTGCCTGGAACATGGTCCTGATGGCTGGGGCTAGAGCAGCTATCTCACAACATGTGGAGAAAGCCAAATGACAGCAATGCAGATCTTGTCATGCAACAGCTGCTAAATTAATGACAGCAACTACCTATCTCTGTAACTTATTACATGAGAAAACGAATCCCTGCCTTGATTAATTCATAGTTATTTGGGTTTCTGTGATATGCAGCTGAAACCCATCCTTACCTGACACGGCTCCCATGACTCTGTCACTCTTGCCTCCCCTACTTAAACGTCTTCAGGGCCTCTCTTCTTCCATGTTCCCTACCTGTTGTTGTTCCTTAGCTTCTGTCCCTGGAACTCTTCCCCCATTGTTTCTCGAGTAACTCAGTGGTGCCTGCTGCTTCCCAAGCCATCATGACTCCAGTCCCAATGTCTAGCCCAGGTCTTTCTCCACATCCCTATAGGTCTAAGTGCCCAGTGGACATCTCTGCTGCCTCTTCCACAGGAGCCTCATAAACAATAAGATCACAAATAAACTGCCAGCTTTCCCACAATTCTGCTCCTCCTCCTGGTCACTGGAGCTAGAGACCATCGCCTTCTCAGCTTCATACCCAGCTGGTTCCAAAGTCCCATCAGATTTCTTTCCAATAGCCCCAACTTGCTCTTCTTCAATCCCACTGTCCTATACAAACCCTCATCCTCTCTTGCCTGGGCCACTGCATTAGTCTCCTAACTAGCTTCCCCGCCTCCTATCTACCTTCCAATGCCTTTGCAAGAGCTGAGCTCCACATGTCAACAACCCTCACATGACAGCCACATAAATCACCTGCAGTTTCCCAAACTTGCCATGATTTTTCTCGTTTCCTTGCCTAATTATTCTTTGTGCCTTGTAAGCTGAAAACTGTTCAAAAGTAAATTTTAGGTGAACATTTAAGAACTTGGTTTGGGCCCTTGTCTTCCTATGGAATGTCCCACCTTCATGCATAGAAACTCAGTGGTAAAGACTTGTTAGAATCCCAGAAATTTCATATTGTTTACTTTCCATAATTGCTTAATTATAATTCCCCTTTTTTTTTTTTTTTGTCTTTTGTCTTTTTTCCGTGTCCGGCAACGGGATCGCAATCCTCGGTGTTGCTCCCGCGCCTCGCTCAGCCAGTGAGCGGGAGCCGGTCTGTATGTGGGATCCGAACCCTCGGACGGGAGCGCCACCGCGCTTCCCAAGCGGCGCACTATCCAGTGCGCCACCGGGCCGGCCCCTATAATTCCCCTTTTAACCAAAGAGTTCTCGGCAAGTCACTTTGAATCAAATTGATCAAAATAAATATCAGTTACCTTTGTTCTCTTCTATATATTTTTATTTAAAATTTTACCTTCATCCAAAATAAAACACTCCCTCATTCTGCACCCAACAGGAAAAAAGGTATTTTACTTCTAATGAGCTAGGTGTTAGGGGCTTCTTTTTCTTATCCTATTAAAGTTTTCCTCCTAGGACCATGGAATTTTTGGATCTAGCCCCCTCACTTTCCAGAAGAGGAAACCAAGGCTCTAATGGCTCAAGAGCATGGCACCAGGGAGGTGGTTATTGGTGGAACACTCCTAGATCTTGACTATAGATTCAGCTCTTACCATCACACCACGAAGGCATGGATCATCCCTAACTCAAAAAGAAGGTGCCCCCTATCCCCTGTGAGAAAAGTAGCCTCCAAACAGCTGACACAGCTAATCCTCTTACACCATTCCACTTAAGACAGGATGACAACATAAGGACTTTAGGAGAAAGGAAATCAAAACAATTAAGTCCAAGTCTCTGTTTGCCCTGGGAATAGAACTGCCCTCTCCCCTCCTCTCTGTCTCTGTGCCCTTTACTTGGGGCAGGTGGAAAACCACTCACCCTCTGGGTGATGGGCTTGCCATCCTGGATCTTCACGGCCAGCCCCAGGTCGGACAGTCTGCAGTTGCCGAGGTCATCCAGAAGCACGTTCTCAGGCTTCAGGTCTCGGTAGACAATGCCAAGGTCATGTAGGTGCAGCACTCCACAGACCATCTGGGCCGAGTAGAAGACCACCCGGCTCATTTCCAGGCCCCGTGTGCCAGTGTTGTAGATATGGAACTTGAGGTCTCCCCCATTCATCAGGCTCATAACCAGACAGAGATGGGTCTTGCTCTCAAAGGCATAGGCCAGAGAGACGATGAAAGGGCTGTTCACCTTCTCCAAGATTTCCTTTTCCAAGAGAGCCATCTTCTCACCATTTTTCTTCTTCAGCCGCTTCTTGTCCAACTTCTTACAGGCATACATCTTACCAGTGTTTCTCACCTGGACAGCACATACCTTAAAAGAGATAAAGAAAGGGAAAGAGGTAGAAGTAGATGGAACTGGAGAGAGGTGGGTGAGAGGATGATAAAAGAGGGTGTGTGTGTCTGTGGAAATCAGCCAAGGTGAAAAGATGGCAAGCTTCTGAGAAGGAGCAGCTGTAAGGAAGAAGCGATCTCAAGAAGGAGCAGGAGGCCTGGCCAGTTAGCCCAATTGATTAGAAAGTGGAGTCAATAACACCAGGGTCACGGTTTGGATCCCCTTACTGGTCAGCCACCGAGAAGTGGGGACTACAGTGAGATACCCCTTCACCCCTACTAGGTTGGTCATAATAAAAAACATAAGGGAAAATAAGAGTTGGTAAAGACGTGGGTAAATGGGATCCCTTGCGTACTGCTGGTGGGACTGTAAAATGTGGCAGAGTTTGGTGGCTTCTCAAATAGTTAAACACAGAACTGCCGTATGATGCAGCAATTTTGCTCCCAGACATACACTCAAGAGAAATAAAAACAGGTATTCTAACAAATATAGTACCCGAATGTTCATAGCAGCACTATGTGACAACAGCAGAAAGGTAGAAACAACCCGAGTCCATCAACAGATGGATAGATAAATGAAATATAGTATATCCAAACAATAGGGTACTATTTTATAAAAAGGAATAAAGTACTAATACATGCTAAAACGTGAATGAACTCCAAAACATGCTGAATGAAAGAAGCCAGACACGAAAAGGTCACATATTGTGTGAAACATCCAGAATAGGCAAATCCATAGAGACAGAGAGCAGACCCGTGGTTGCCAGGGGCAGGAGGAGGGAGTGGAGTGACTGTTAACGGGGCGGTGTGATGAAATGACTTGGAACTAGATGGAGGTGACGGTCACACAACATTGTGAATGTGCTAAATGCCACTCAACTGCACATTTTAAAGTGATTAGTGGTTAGTTTTCTCTCATGTAAATTTTACCTAAAAAAGTAATTTTTTACTTAAAAAGAGAAAGAGCTGGGCACAGCAGCAGTGCAGACTAGGTTCTCAACTTTCCTTCGAGGTGAGTGTTCCCTTAGATGTCAGCTTTTCCTCGCATCACCTCCACCACCACAGTTGAGGAGGAAAGCAGATCCCCCATCACGTGTTGCTGTCGTTCTCTAGAGTGCCAGGGTTTCAGCGTGTCCCTGCTGTGGGCCGCATGGACAGACTCTTGGCCACGTCCACATCTTGCTGGCCTCTGTTATGCCATTCACATTTTATTTCACATGGTGACCAGAAAGAAGGCGGGAGAGCTAGGAATCCTCCACGTACGGCACTGAAATGAGTTCTAAGTAAGTTCCCTTGAGATTCAAAACAGAAAAAAAAAAAAAAAAAAAAAAAGGCAAAAAAACCCTGTTTTACGCTCTTTCACCTTCCGGGATGGCTGTTCGGGGACACTTACCTCCCCGAAGCCGCCTTTGCCCAGCACGCGGAACTCGTGGAAGTACTTGTCGGACACGGGCGGGATGGCTGTTCGGGGACACTTACCTCCCCGAAGCCGCCTTTGCCCAGCACGCGGAACTCGTGGAAGTACTTGTCGGACACGGGCTGCCTCTCGAAGGCCTTCCACTGCAGGAACCTGTCGTAGAAGGGGCTGGCCAGGAACCCCTGGAAGGGCTTATCCTGCAAGAAGGCCATGGCCTCGGCCTTGGCCTGCGCCACCAGGGCCGCTCGCTCGTGCTCGGCGGTGGCTGCTTGGCACCGGGCGGTCAGAGCCGGGCTGGGGAAGGGGCGTGGGTCCCCAGGGCCAGGGGCCTGCGCGCACGTGGCCAGCAGCGCCCGCAGCGCGCTGTCCTTGGCGGGCCCGGCCTCGGCGAGCTCCCAGCGCTGCACGTCCTCGAGGAAGGCCGCGGTCTCCCGGTACCCGG
>NW_007726222.1:992601-994639 GCF_000696425.1 Galeopterus variegatus | reverse complement strand
TGGCGCAGCTCGGAGCAGCTCTGCGGCCCGGGGAGCGCCAGGCTCCGGCGCCGCCGCTGCAGCTCCCGGGTGTCGCCCTCCGAGCTCTTGCGGGCCTGCAGGTAGGCCGTGTTGGCGATCAGGTTGTCCAGGCCCCCCATGTCGACCATGGCTGAGCAGATGGAGGGCTGCGGCGGGGACTGGCAGGGCTGGTGGCCGGCTTGCTGGTCTCTCTAAGGCTGAGTAACTGACAGGGGCTTTACGGCGAGTCTCTGGCCTGCGGGTGACAACGGTGCAGCGTGCAGAAAGAGGTTTCTTGTAAGAAGCTTTGGCTGGCTATGTATAGCTGGCCTGGGACGGCCACCTGACAGGTCACGCTGCCACCCGCAAGGCAAAAGCCGACTGGGACACCTGCCGGGTCTACCGCCCCCTCCCCTGGCTCCCACTTAGCCCGGTGATCAGGGGACTTCACACACCTGTTCCCTGAACAGTCGCTACACACTTTCCCAGGAAAGGAGGAGTGGTTAAGTTGGTATCTTACCTGTAATGACAGCAGTATTTTAATCTGCTCTGATCATATGTTTCCTCCCAGGCTCAGGCTATGCCAGCTCCTAGGAATAACAGGTCAGGAAGGGAACTGTGTGAAGATGGAGAGGTTTGCTCTTGTGTCCCGCAGCCTAACACAGAGTAGGTACAGAAGGGCATACTCTGAGAGTTGAGTCGCGGCCCTCAGAGCAGTCTGTGGCTCTGCTGTGCCATGCCTTATGCACCCTGAGTAGCCTGCAGAAATCCTTCAGCTCTGGCATGCTTAGCTCTAAGGAGTCTGTGACCTTGGGTTAAAAAAAAGGGGGTGGGGGGATGATCTTAACCCAAAACGTACCGTGAAGTGATCTAAGGAGAAAAAGCCATGTTCCTGAACTAGAGGAATGAGGGAGTCAGCATGGAGTGTCTGGGCTCTGCACTTGATCTTAGCCAAAAGGCCAAGAAGCGATAGTGTCTGGGCTCTGAATGAGACAAGAATTTTCCATGACCTCCGAGACAGAAAGCATGCCACTCCAGGACATGTGGTCATGACTGTTCCAAGGGCTCAATCTAATGAGGGGACTCTGAAGACCAAGCAGCCTTTGGGTGGAGACCAAGAGCAGTGATGTTTCAGGCGTGGCCCCTCGATGCCTTTGCCCACACTCCTCCATGAAGCCAGGAAGCTTTCCTCCACCAGGACACTTGCAGCCGTCACAGACCACAACCTCACCAAGAACAGAAATTGATTTAGACAGAGATCAGGCTAAGAACCTCTGCTCCAAAAATAACAACTTGTGTCCTACAGGGAAAGAATACTCGGGCTTTTTCTTCACAAAACAAGTCTAAGGCAGCTTAAAAACAAAGTCATTCAGTATCATGCCAGAGTGTTTAAAAGAAAAAAAAGGAAAGAAAAAGAAAGAGAGAGAGGAGGGGAGAAAAGCCAGTCAGTCTTCTTCCAAACAAACAACCTCTAGCGCACACTCTGTCAAAACATTGTCGGGACCGCCTTGGCCCGCCTGTCAGAGCCTCCGACCGTTCCCCCAGAGCAGATACACACTTGGCCTCGTGCTACTGAGAATTATGTAATGAGCTCGTGGGTGTCTTTTTGCTTTGCACCACTGGACTGTAAACGATCACCTCTGTCGCAGAGATGGGCGATCTGCACGAGTGATCACTGCTCAGAATCATGCCATCTGTTTTGAAAACCACATGGGAAATGTTGGTACTTTCTTGTTCTTGATATGTTATTCTGGATCCACATTTCTGAGTAGTGAAAAATTAGTCAGAGAATCTCTTCTGATGAGGAAATGCCTTTTCCCTGGTTCTTACGAATGCAGTGGTAATCTAACAGGGCAGAACTTTGAGCAAATGGCAGATGTTGTCATAGACATTTAACCTATCACTGGGGGAAAATGTTTTCTCTGATGAAGATGGAAACTTTTTTTACTTTTCTTTTTAAAAGATGACCGGTAAGTGGATCTTAACCCTTGACTTGATGTTGTCAGCACCACGCTCTCCCAAGTGAGCTAACTGGCCA
>NW_007726222.1:990025-992175 GCF_000696425.1 Galeopterus variegatus | reverse complement strand
CAGATGTTGTCATAGACATTTAACCTATCACTGGGGGAAAATGTTTTCTCTGATGAAGATGTAAACTTTTTTTATTTTTCTTTTTAAAAGATGACCAGTAAGTGGATCTTAACCCTTGACTTGGTGTTGTCAGCACCACGCTCTCCCAAGTGAGCTAACCGGCCATCCCTACATAGGGATCCGAACCCGTGGCCTTGGTGTTAGTACCACACTCTCCCAAGTGAGCCACGGGCTGGCCCTGAAGATGTAGACTTTCAACTGCTTGATTCCACTTGCAGTACTTCTTTTTTCCTTGAATAATCACTTAACCCAGCACTTAGAAATATGTGAAGCCACATATGTAATTAAAAACTTTCTAGAAGCCACATTAAAGTGATAAAAAGAAACAGGTGAAATTAACTTTAATAATTATATTGCAGTTAGCTCAATATATCCAAAATATTATCATTTCAACATGTTACTGATATAAAAGTTGGTAATGAAATATTTTACATATTTTGTGTCCTCAGTCTTCAAAATCTGGTTTGTATTTTATACTTACAACACATCTCAATTCAAACCAACCACATTTCAAACTAGCCACAGTGGCTACTTATTGGACAGCACGAAGTTGACCTTTATTTATGTAGCTTTGTCATTTCATAAAAAAGAGGAAGTATTTCTTATTTTTTTTTTTTTGTCCTTTTTGAGACCGGCCACACCACACTCAGCCAGTGAGCGCACCGGCCATTCCTATATAGGATCCGAACCCGCGGCACGAGCGCTGTTGCGCTCCCAGCGCCGCACTCTCCCGAGTGCGCCACGGGCTCGGCCCTCTTATTTGTTTTTCTAATCAGTAATATCATAGACCATCTGGACAAAAACTCACTCTTTAATTAATTAAAAATTATCTGATTGGGCCGGCCTGGTGGCGCACTGCTACAGTGCGCCGCTTGGGAGCGTGGCGGTGCTCCCGCCGAGGGTTCAGATCCCACATACAGACCGGCCACTCACTGGCTGAGCGAGGTGCGGGCGCAGCACCGAGGGTTGCGATCCCGTTGCCCGTCACGAAAAAAGACAAAAAGAAAAAAAAAATTATCTGATGGATGAGAACAGAGTTTAAATAATATTTGACAACAATATTTAGAAGTTATAAAATGACAATATTGTGCCTACTGGCAATTTTAAGCAGAGCACCATTATTTTTAAAGTTTTACCCACCTGATAACATATAGAGGTATATTTAAAATGGAACGCTTTATGTGATTGCTAACAATAGGATACAGAGTTTTTCTCACCTTAATGAAACAGTATTTGGAGTTCCAATTAAAGAACAGCACTGAATCTTTATCTTAGAAGCAGAGCCAAGTGCTGGGCACAGTTAAGATCCTCTGTACCAAATGAAAAAAAGTGCCAGAAATCTTGGGTTGGAAGTGTGACCCTACAGTTATGAGCACTAAGTACAGCGCTGCTTGGGAAATCTGAATCCTGGCTCCAGCAAGTCCTAGCTGTGTGACCTTCAGCAAATTACTTAACTTTTCTGAGCCTCAGTCTCATTATCTGTAAAACAGAGATAAAAAAAAAAAAATCTTGATTCTTGGGTAAGCTCTTGAGAGAACTAAATGCCAAATAGTGCCTGGCACAAAGAAATGAGCAAAAAGTATTAGCTTTTAAATGATGACTATCAATCTTCAAAATCTGCTCCAAAATTATACTTTTCTAATACGCAGATTGGAGAGGGGAGAGACCTAAGCAATGTAGAAAGAGATGGGTTTCTGTGTCCAGTGCCCACCTAGTGCAGAGCAGCCAACTCAGGGTTTGCATGTGACCCTGGAAAGCTGGGGTGCACCAGGAGCTGGAAGACAGGGAGATCAGATTCATTAGTGACACGCAAGCTTTCTAACAACAAACTATTGCAACTAAATGATTTACTATATTCTGCCATAGAAAGAAGGCTAAACTCTGTCATGTGAAAAGAGGAGATATTTCATTTTGAATGAAAAATCATAACTTTTATGATAGTAGAAAGAAATAAATCATTTCAGTATTTTTTTATGACAGATTTTGTACCCTGGAGAAAAGAAAAAAATGCTCTCTGCTCAGGTCTTTCATTACATTTTGCATCATTTAAAGCATTATTTGTGGTGTGCATGTGCTTCATTTTAAAATGC
>NW_007726222.1:986794-989361 GCF_000696425.1 Galeopterus variegatus | reverse complement strand
AGAGGAGATATTTCATTTTGAATGAAAAATCATAACTTTTATGATAGTAGAAAGAAATAAAACATTTCAGTATTTTTTTATGACAGATTTTGTACCCTGGAGAAAAGAAAAAAATGCTCTCTGCTCAGGTCTTCCATTACATTTTGCATCATTTAAAGCATTATTTGTGGTGTGCATGTGCTTCATTTTAAAATGCTCCAAAGTCATACAACATTTGAAACACAAAGAACATTAAAGAAATTTTAGGTTAACGATTAGTAATAGGGTATGGTAGGTTTGCTTTTCATTCTAAGGATTTTTAATTTTGAAAACACATCCTAAAAGTAACTGTTCAAAAAGAACAGCAAGCATGGCCGGTTAGCTCAATCAGTTATAGCACGGTGTCATAACATCAAGGTCAAGGGTTCAGATCCCCTCACTGGCAAGCTGCCAAAAAAGCAAAAGAAAAACTGTAAGGATAGATTTCTAGTAAGAGCATGACTCCGTTAATTCTCTTCATGGTCCAATAATACATCTACTTGGGGATCGAGAATTCAGTAATATAATTTGGTATTATAAGGTCTCAGAAACAAATAGAAGAAATTTTGAGCAGTGTAAGTTCTGAAACAGACTAACATGTTAGCATTAAGAAGATAGGCAAGGAACCCAGATTATTCTTCAACTTTTCATTTGAATTCTTCCACAGTAAATGTTTTTTGCTTTTTTCTTTCAGTACCAACCCTCTACTGGAAGGTAAAGCAAAGGGTCTCTGGCCTCCTTAACAACAGCTTTATATTTTAATAAAATATTACCTAAAGTCTTGTCAGGAATACTAGACAGTTCAATAGAGGGATCTGAGTATCGGGAACTAGTTGCAAAGGTGTTAGATTTGCTGCAAAGCCAAACAGGGGTTAGTGGAGTAGCCCAGAGGTTAGCTCTAGCAGAAAGCCGCTCCCGCCCCCAAGGCTGGAGGGACAAAGAGAGAAGGAGGCATTACCAGAGCCCACAGGCATGACCACCCAACGGACCACGGAACCATGGTGGGAGCTACAGTTGGCAGAATTATGTCTCCCAAAATATATGTTCAGGTCTTAATCCCTGGTACCTTTATTGTTATCTTATTTGACAATAGAGGCTTTGTAGATGTAACCAAGTTAAAATAAGGTCATACTGGATTAGAGTGGGCCCTAAATCCAATGACTGGTAGCTTTAGAAGAAAAAGGAGAGAATTTGGCACAGAGACAGAGGAGACACACAGAGGAAAAGCCATGTGCAGATGAAGGCAGAGACTGGGGCGATGCTTCTACAAGCCAAGGGTTCAGGAATTGCCAGCAACCACCAGAAGCTAGAAGAGAGGCATGGAGCAGTCTCCCTCAGGTCTCTCAGAAGGAACAACCCCTGCCGACACGTTGATTTTGGACTTCTGGTCTTGAATGTTGAGAGAATAAATTTCAGTTGTAATAAATAAATTGAAGCTACCCAATTGGTGGTACTTCATTACAGCAGCCACAGGAAAGCAATACAGGAACTATCTGAGGAGCTGGGGCCACAGAAGTGGAGGCTGTTCTGTGGGAGCTGAAGTATTGCAGGAGATGCAGCCACATGAGGCTGAGAGGGCAAGCGATGCCCTGGCATCTGCCTCCATTGGCAGAATCTGGCCAGAGTCAGGGCCAGGGAGGCTGGGAAATGCAGCACGCAGAGCTGGCGTGGGCGAGTCCCCGAGACACAGATCAGAGAAGGATCAAGTCAGAGGAAGTGTCTGAGAACACACAGGATGGTGACCGGCACGACTACCACACCATTATCAGACAAACCATCCTTTTAAGAATTTGGTCTCTCTCCTAAGAACAAAGGGAGACCACTGGAGTGTTTAGCCATGTAAGATGGTTGCATTGGTTTTTCAGAAAGATCCTGCTGGCTGCTGTGTGATGAATAGGGCGGGAGCAGGAATCCAGGTGGGAGGCTGTGCGCAGCCCAGGTGAGTAGTGATGGTGGCAGTGGGGACGGGACAAAGCAGGATTCTGCAGCTATTTAGAAGGCCAAACAGGCAACACTTGGTGATACGGAGGGTGAGGCAGGAGATGAAGGGGGACTCCAGGGTTCTGGCTTGGGGGGCTGAAAGATGGTTATATCATTCACCGAGACAGGGAACGCCTGGCAGAAAGCTTGGTTTGTGTTCGGTCTGGAACGTGTGGAGCGTGGGTGCCTGTGTGGCATCCGAGTGGTGTGAGGTGCCGCTGGTGTGCAGTGAGAGGACAGGTCTGTGGGAGACGCGTGCCTGTGAGTCACAGGGGTGTAGGTGGTCACTGAGGCAGGTGCTGAAGAACCCATCCAGGGAGACAGCACGGAGTGAGACGTGAGGAGGGGCAGGGATGAGCCTTGAGGGTCTTCAACACTGAACTGTCAGGGAGAGGAGGAGAAGCCTGTGAAGGAGACTGAGAAGGAACGGCCTGGAAGTTGGGGAGGGGCTGGGAAAGTGTGCTGCCGGAAAAGCCACGGAGAGAGGGGACAACTGGGACAGACGCTGCTGAGAGGCTGAGGACAGAGCAGTGACAACTGGTCGGCGTGATGGACATCGCGGGGTCCTG
>NW_007726222.1:982750-985977 GCF_000696425.1 Galeopterus variegatus | reverse complement strand
CCAACTGGGACAGACGCTGCTGAGAGGCTGAGGACAGAGCAGTGACAACTGGTCGGCGTGATGGACATCGCGGGGTCCTGGAGTAGAGCACTTTCGGTGGCACGGTGGGGTTGTAAGTCCGCCTGGGGTTGGTGGAAGAGAGAAGGAAGAAGAAAACATGGAGATGGCAACAGCAGGACCGTGGTTGTGAAGAGCAGGAGGGACCCGTGACGCGGAGCTGGAGGGGACGTGGGGGAGAGGAGGAAAAGCAGTGGTAGTGTCTTGTGCATGTTAAAAGCTGATAGAAGAGATCCAGTATAGAGGGCAAGGTTAAAATGTAAGAGAACAAACACACCAGGTTCCTGAGAAGACAGAGCGAGGGGTGTTCAAAGCACAGGTGAAGGATTGGCCTTAGGATGAAGGGCTTCTGTCCAGAGGAGAGGAGGGTGGGTCTGGTTGCAAGGGTTTTGTGTTGGTAGCTCAATTTAACACAGTAACCACGACACAGTGTGGTTAAAGGCCATTTTAGAGGTAGGCGCCAAATCCACTGGGAGCATAAAGGAGGGAGCAATTAGTTTTCTAGCTTTCAGGAAATGTCAGTTTAAAACCAAGCATTTTCCTGTGAACTCCAAACATTATCCAACAATCACAGCCTTAGAGTTAAATATAATGCACGCAACCTTAAGTGTGACCTGATCTAAGCTCTTGTTGTACATGAAGAAAACTGAGACCAGAAAAAAAAAAAAAAAATCAGTACTAGACATGGACTAGGAACTTGGGGTCCTACTCTCCAGTGCAGGGCTCTTTTCAGTCTGCCATGTCCCTGTGGCACAGAGAAGCTTGTGAATCCAGTGTGACACATAAAGAAGAGTGCTGAGACTGTATTTATAAATGATTCTTGTGCTGTTTCCCATTAAAATTTTTAGTTAAAAGATTTTTTGTTCTAAGGCTAGCATGACATCATGGTATAAAACTAAGCATTTAGTTTAGCTTTACTCCGATTGACAGTGAGANACAACACCAAGCCAAGGGTTGAGATCCCCTTACTGGTCATCTTTTTAAAAAAAAAAAAAATTAATTAATTAATTAATTAAATTCGCAAATATTGAAACTTAAGATCCATAATCTGGCATAATATAAACATCTTCCTCTCTAAATAAAACTCTAATTGTTTTAATGATGATTATGCACCCGTAACAGAGGATATTCTTCTTAAACAAGGAGATACAGTGGCTGAGAGAGAAAATTAAATAATTGGTATATTTGAAGGAAATAAAAAATACTTCCTGATAGAGACTCAATTTGGAAATGAATTATGGAAGATATAAAAAGGAAAATCAACTATGTTCACACAATGAAAATTTTAAAATCTATTAAACAACTCTCTGGAACGTAAGAGATTTTTATTAGAGGAGACTAAAAGATTATTAGAGAAGACTAAACAATACAATGTTAGTGAACAAAAAGCAAAATAAATTCCACAAAACATACATTTGATATATGGGGCAAATGTGAGAATTATCTGGAAAAACATCCTGTAATTATAATGAAGAATGAAACAAGGGGATGAGTCCAAGTTATTTTTAGTAGAACATAAAAGTCTTCGTATTCTAGAACAGAGAAGTATTGTTTGCTAAAAATTTCAATGTCTGCTTCTAAAAANACTATAGTAACACTGGAGTCATTTGGCAGTAGCAGATGGGATCAAAGCCTTCTTTCCACATACATTAGGGGTATAACAGAAGGCTGGACTCTTGACACGGGCCATGCTACTGAAAACGCAACACCAATTCAGTTGGTGACACTTGAACACTTCATACCTGATAGTATATTGCACTAATGACTTTGATGTATAAAAGGGAATTAGGAATGTAGGACTGAGCACTAAGTCACGTCAACAAAAACCCACACACAGCTCTCCTGGCACGCCTTGCATTTGTCTGTTCAGTCTACATGGTCATCCCTCAAAAACGTGTGCACTTGCTCCCATGGGGTAGCCTGGCTCGCTGCCCTCCGCTGGGTGCACTGGGTGGCTGGCAAGTCACAGGCCTGGCTCAGATCGGTCAGACAAGTTGCAGATGCTGCAGCCGTGTTTCTCAGCCCCCCTCAGGTAGTGGGGAGTGCTGTGGGGACAGAGCACTGAGGAGTCACTGGCGGGGAGTGCCCGCAGAGGGTGAGGGGCAGACCCAAGGCACCCCGGCTGCTGTCAGGACTCAGGTCTTCATTCTGCGTGAGATGGAAAGCCCTCGGAGGTTCTTCCACAGAGGACCTGCCACTGGATGGACATTCGAACAGGACTGTAGATGGAAGGGGGCAGGGGTTAAAACAGAATAACCAGTCTGGAGGCCACCGCAGTAACCTGGTGAGAAAGCAGGGGAGGGGTCACGAGGGTTTGCTTACGGGTCGAATGTGGGGTGTGACAGAAAGAAGAGGGACAAGGGGGACTCCAAGGTTTTGGGCCTGAGTAACTGGAAGGATGAATTTCCCATAAACTGAGTTGGAAATCCTCTGGAGGAGCAGGTTTTGGGGAGGACCAAGCGCTCCGTCCTGTACCTGTCCATTCTGCACTGCCTATGAGACAGCCAAATGGAGGTCTCCGGTAGGCTACTGGCCCTGTGGGTCTGGAAACCAAAGGAGAGGCCTGGGCCGGAGATATTCACTGCTAGTCCCCAGCACATAAATGGCATTTAGAGCTGTGGGACTGGACATGATCACTCTGGGGGTGAGGGCAGAGATGTCAAAGGACTGAGCCCTAGAGTTCCAGGAGTGAGGGCCGTTGGGTATGGGGAAAGCCAGCAGAGGGAGCATCCTAGACTTTGATGTGTAAAAGGGAATTAGGAATGTAGGACTGAGCACTAAGTCACGTCAACAAAAACCCACACACAGCTCTCCTGGCACGCCTTGCATTTGTCTGTTCAGTCTACATGGTCATCCCTCAAAAACGTGTGCACTTGCTCCCATGGGGTAGCCTGGCTCGCTGCCCTCCGCTGGGTGCACTGGGTGGCTGGCAAGTCACAGGCCTGGCTCAGATCGGTCAGACAAGTTGCAGATGCTGCAGCCGTGTTTCTCAGCCCCCCTCAGGTAGTGGGGAGTGCTGTGGGGACAGAGCACTGAGGAGTCACTGGCGGGGAGTGCCCGCAGAGGGTGAGGGGCAGACCCAAGGCACCCTGGCCGCTGTCAGGACTCAGGTCTTCATTCTGCATGAGATGGAAAGCCCTCGGAGGTTCTTCACAGAGGACCTGCCACTG
>NW_007726222.1:952230-981830 GCF_000696425.1 Galeopterus variegatus | reverse complement strand
GGACATTCGAACAGGACTGTAGATGGAAGGGGGCAGGGGTTAAAACAGAATAACCAGTCTGGAGGCCACCGCAGTAACCTGGTGAGAAAGCAGGGGAGGGGTCACGAGGGTTTGCTTATGGGTCGAATGTGGGGTGTGACAGAAAGAAGAGGGACAAGGGGGACTCCAAGGTTTTGGGCCTGAGTAACTGGAAGGATGAATTTCCCATAAACTGAGTTGGAAATCCTCTGGAGGAGCAGGTTTTGGGGAGGACCAAGCGCTCCGTCCTGTACCTGTCCATTCTGCACTGCCTATGAGACAGCCAAATGGAGGTCTCCGGTAGGCTACTGGCCCTGTGGGTCTGGAAACCAAAGGAGAGGCCTGGGCCGGAGATATTCACTGCTAGTCCCCAGCACATAAATGGCATTTAGAGCTGTGGGACTGGACATGATCACTCTGGGGGTGAGGGCAGAGATGTCAAAGGACTGAGCCCTAGAGTTCCAGGAGTGAGGGCCGTTGGGTATGGGGAAAGCCAGCAGAGGGAGCATCCTAGAAGCCAAGTGAGGAGTGTCAAGGAGGAAAGGGTGATCGACTGTGACAAATGCTGCTGAGAGGTCAAGAAGGATGAGAATTAACCAATGGATTTACCAACTTGGAGGTCACCGGGGAGCTTAACAAGAGCAGTTTCAATGGAGTGGTGGGATGAAAGCCTCCTTAGAGTCAGTTCAGTAGAGATTGGAAGGAAATAAATTGGAGGCAGCCAGTACTAGCTACTCTTTTGAGGAGCGTTGGTCGAGCATAAGGGTATGACCACCAGAGTCAGTGGTGGCCAAGGTGGGGGTGGAGAGCACAAAATCGCTGGTCAGGGGAGTGAGAGGCCAGGGTAGTAGAAGCGTCATCCATGTGGGTATTTAAATCACCAGGAATTATCAAGAGTAGAGATGGAGAGCCAGCAGCTAACATCTTCAAAGAACGAAGTGTTACACTTCCCTCTGTGTAACGGAGAACAAAAAAAAAAAGAGGAAAGAATTACTCAAAGCACCATGAATGAAGCCTAGAAGGACTGCAGCCCATCAGGGGCAGCAGCCCTGATTCAAAATTAGCTTTTCTTTTTATTGTAAAGACAAGGAAGTTTCACAAGAAAAATCAGTTGATTGAATCATCGAAGAAGGACATAAAAACAAAGGCAGTATTACAGAAGTTAATTATGGCTAAGTATAGCTTAAACAACGGAAACTATAACATTAGTAAAACTAACAATGTGACATTCCAGAATGCAATTTGTGAAAAGTTAAATCGATCCACTAACAGCTTGCCCTTAGCAAACATTTTCTTTTTCACATATTTTCCTACAGCAATTTCCTCAGCATATTTAAACAACAATCAAGCAGCTTCCTCAACATATCTTAACAACAATCAGTAGGATAAATAGTCAGTAGTCCTTCCAGTCAGAATCCAGTGAGCAACCTATAATAGTCAAAGTACACAATCCCATCCTTAAACAGTGATTAGAATTGATTAGATGGGCTTTTGCCAGCTATCTGTGGACTTTGGTCCTCTGCTTGAGGGCTTTGGCCCTATGCATGCATTTACCTAAAAATCCTGTTCTAGGATCAAAGGAGAATCAAATTTCTAACCCTCTATAATGAATCAAGTGACCGTGGGGCCACAGGAAGATGTAGTGAATGGTGGAGTCTATAGACATGAGATTCGAAACTGGGTATTTTTCAGGAGGATGGAGGGAGAGCAGCAATGAAGAGAAATGAAGACACGTGGCATGTTGCCAGGTCCAGCTGGATGGGGGTGGGGGTGAGGGTAGGGGTGGGGCAAGAAGAAGCAGCATCCTCAAGGGAGACCCAGGTTTTAGGGAGAAGAGGACACTGAAGGGAACTTTCAGAGAAGGATGAAGTTGGAGGAAACTTCGTTGGTGTAAATACCAGAGGGCACAGAAGAAGAGTTTCAGAAACTGCGGCGTGGGGCGGGGGGATGGGGGGGTGGTGGGAGATGGAGGAATAAAAGGGAATATAAAGAACTACTTGGGATTAGATTTAAAAGAACATGAGGTGACCTGGAAAACTGGGTTTCTTGTGTTGACTGATCTAGCTAGGTATGAAGAACAGGGTGAGACTGCTGGACTCAAAGTAGGTGGTGGTGGCCAGACACCAAGTGTTGGGGGCAGGGAGGGGTGTGACCTTGCCATGCAGGCTCCTGGAGCTCTCACCCAACTAAAGCTGATGGCATTGAGGGTGGCCTTATGTGGAGCACTTGAGCTCCCTTCTGCCCTGGTCCATGAAGGTGGAGCTGGCAGAGGGTTGGTCTTACCTGAGCTGGAAGGACATGGGGTGTTTGCTTGGTTAGTAGGGGTTTGAGCTGAAGACTGCAGCAAGGACTTCCAGAGTCGCTCCTTCTACTGTGCTTCCACCTGCAGGACCCGACAGCAGGCTGTAGGGGCACTGGGAAGACTCCAGCACTCCTAAGCCTTATTAGGGTGTCCGTATGCACTCACAAGACCCCAGTTCTGGGCCATCTGCTTGAAGGAAACCCAGCACTTACAGCCTCAGGGCCATCAAGGGCTATTTGAAGCATAAGGTATGGGAAGGACCCAAGCCCGTAGTTTTTATACTTAAGATCTAAGCCTGTTGTTAGAAAAGTGAGAATTCAGAGGCCAGTGAGGAATTTCAGACTAAAATTTCCATCTTATGATAGGGGGAAGTGCTGAGACTTTGTACATTTAAAACTGGGAAAAATGTTCTAGAAGAGAGATGGAATGAATAAAACATTTTTCCTTAAAAATCACTTCTTCCATTACTCATTTCTTCTGCATTTTGATACACTTCTCAAAAGTGTAGCGCTTCTAATGAACTCCAAGGAGCTTTCTCAGATTACCTCCACAGGGGACCAGAATGAGATGAGAAACACAATTATTTTGATTTGAGTGCTTTCTTGAAGAGTTGAACAGTAAGACAAATGGAACACCATTAATGCATTTCCTTGTATTTTCCATTAAGTAGCAAATGCAAAAAGAGTGTTGGTTATGGTCTTAAATAATAATAGCCATCTATTTTTCTTAAATTCAGGTTTATCTTACATAGAGTAAAATGTGCAGATCTTACCTGAAATTATTATTATTATTTTTTTGGCTGCTGGCCAGTACAGGGATTGACCCCTGGACCTTGGTTTTATCAGCACCACACTCTAAACAGCTGAGCTAACTGGCCAGCCCAGAAGGTACAGATCTTAAGTGTACAGTTTGATGCATTTTGACAAATGTATACACTTAAGTAAACATCACTCAAATCAAGAGAGAGAACATTTCCATCATTGCTGAAAGCTTTCTCGTGCCTTTTTCAAATAAATCACCCCACTGAGAGGCAACCATTCTCCTGACTTCCATCACTATAGGTTAGTTTTGCCTGTTCTTGAACTTTATACAAACAGAATCATACAGTTAAGTACTCTTTTGTGCCTGGGTTCTCTTGTTCAACATGTTTTGAGATTTATCCATGTTGTAGGAGTATCAGCAGTTTGTTCCTTTTTTGAGCTACTGAGTAGCGTCCCATTGTATGAATATACTACTATTCTTCTGCTGATGGACATTTGAGTTGTTTCCAGTTTGGGGATATTATCATAAATATAAATATGAGGGCCGGCCCGTGGCTCACTCAGGAGAGTGTGGTGCTGATAACACCAAGGCCATGGGTTCGGATCCTATATAGGGATGGCCGGTTTGCTCACTGGCTGGGCGTGGTGCTGACAACACCAAGCCAAGGGTTGAGATCCCCTTACAGGTCATCTTTAAAAAATAAATAAAATAAATAAATAAATATGAAAAAAAGCAGCTTTGAGTGTTCTTTTATAAGTCTTTCTGGGAACATACATTTTAATTTCTCTTGGGCAAATAACTCGGTATAGAAATGCTGGATCACAGGGTAAGTGTATATTTAACTTTAAAATGCTGCCTTACTGTTTTCTAGTGTCCATTCCATTTTTCATTCCCACCAGCAATGAATGAGAGTTTCAGTTCTTCTACATCTTCATCAAGACAGTGTGATCAGTCTTTCTAACTTAAGCTATTTTGGGGGTTGGGGGGAACATGGCAGGGAGGTTGTATATAGTGATATTTCACTGTGATTTTAATTTGATTTTCTGATGAGGAATGTTGGGCACCTTTTCATGTACTACTTGTATGTCTTCTTTTGTGAAGTATCTTTTCAATTTTTTTGCCCAATATTCAGCTTTTTAATTAAGCTTGTTGATGATATGTCCCCATCAGGCAGTATTCTGCTGACTACCAATGTTCTTTAACAGATATGCTAAATGTTGTGCAGACACTGAAGCAGCAATGGTATAAATAAGATTGCTGAGTAAGAGCATTAGATTTAGATCTTTCCAAACAGTTCAAATTTCTCAGGACAATTATAGAAGCAAACCTTTTATTTATAAAAGGCTCACTTCTCTAGGGCAATGGCCTGGAGCCTGAAGGAACCTAGTGCTAGGCTTTTCGGCGGGGGATCCTGGACCCGGAAGGAGGAAGATTAAGAGAGGTAGGTGAGAGGAGGGGGGAGAGAGAGAGAGTAAGAAAGAGGAATGGGAACTTAGCTTCTGGGGATGGGGGATGAGGTCAGGAGATATATATATATATCTACAAGCCTGGCCAAAAAATAAAGGGGGCTTACCTAACGGATGAGCCGGTGGTGGGTGAAGGAAGCCAGCGCCAGAGAAAATAGACGAGGGCGGACCATCAGTCCCGGGGGGTCACGGGGGAGTCCAAGGAAGGAGTCCCCTGGCGTGGAGTGAACTCCTTCCCGGGTTTCGGCACCAATGAAGGAGGCACAGATGAAAGAGACACACGAGACCCGGGCTGACGGTTCACCAGAGAAGTTCCGCTTTATTGAAGGACTGCGCGTATATTTATGGGGAGCTACGTTCCAGGTTTGGATGGGGGGTGGACGGGGTGATAGCTGATTGGACGGGGCTAGGCGGGAGGTGAGCCTTGACCTGTGACTGGTTGAGGTTTGGCGCAGGCGGGCCTGGGTTTTGGTGCCGGCGGGCTTGTTTACTGCAGAGAAGAACCCGGAAGGGCGCCATATTGCCAGGGAGTGCCCCCCGCTTGAGTGCCTACGGTATCCCTACACCTTTCCCCAAGAATGTGAATATGGACCTGCCTGAAAGTGAAGCAGCCATCTTGGGACCACGAAGGAGAGGACATGAGAATGAGCCTTGCTGTGGATTGACTGAATTTTGTCCCCAAAGTTAATATGTTAGAAGCTTAATCCCCACTGTAACTGCTGAGGGTGGGAAATCCTATTGTGGTAATTGAAAGGTGGGGCCTTGAAGAGGTGATTAGATCACAGGACCATGCCTAGTGAATGGATTAATAATGGTGGTCAGGGGTGTGGTTCTGAGGGCTTTAAAAGGAGAGCACGTGAGAGTCTCTCTCTCTGCTCCACCATTTGCTGCCATGTGAGACCTCTGCATTGCTGTAAAGCCATCATCAAAGAAAACCCTCAGCAGATGTGCTCCCTGGACTTTGGACTTCCCAGCCTCTGAAACTGTAAGCAATAAATTTCATTTTCTTACAAATTACTCAGTTCTAAGTATTTTGTTATCAGCAACAGACACAGACTTATACAAGCCGTCATGCTGACAAAGCCAGAGTTGAAAGCAGAGAGCCTGGTTCTCGATGGCACCACTGACTGCTGTCCCAACCCGGACTTCCTAGCCTTGGACCTCTTATTGTGTGAGACAATAAGACCCCTATGTGTTTAAGCCAATGTAGTCAGGTTTTCTGATATTTGTTGCCAAATATATTGCCAGCTGATTCACTAGAGTTTAAAAGAAGATACTGTTGAGCCACAGAAAACGATTCCCCAAAGTATGGCACTTTGGGCATGCTGGGAGCTTTGAAAATTGAAAGGCTTCAGAAGTAAGCCTTAGAACCAAGGTCTCTCTCTGACCTTCCCACATCTCCCTGTCACTCTAATCCTCTTTCCTGATCTTCTCTGAAATTTCCTTATTTGACTAAGAAATCTTCTTTCCAAAAGAAATGTAATTGTTTTAAGACCCCCTCTGTAGGAATCTTATCAAATAACCAGGAAAGGTCAACCACCAGAGAAGAGAAAAGACTGGGAGTGTTCACCACACCAGACAGACTTTTCATCTAGTATTCTCCTGAGGGCAGTCCTGAGAGCTACCTGGGAGGCTTTATCTGCATTAACCTCTGTTCGTAGTGAAGTCCCATCCCTCACCTTCCTACTCCTCCCTCAGAGCTCAAAGGAACTTTGTCATTTACTTCTACCTTCTCCATATAGAAGGGACCCTCCACCATATAGAAGGGTATATAAACATCTGTACTCCATTGAATTACTGGGTAATCGTTCTCATGCTGTGCACATTAAAGAAATTTGCATGCCTTTTCTCCTATTGATCTGCCTTTTGTCAGTTTATTTTCAGTGAACCTTCTGAGGGGGAAGGGGGAAGCTTTCCCTCTCTGCCCCTACAATACCATACTAAACACAAAATTAACTGTTTGTTATGCACCATTATCTCTTTATTGAGCCTGGCTTTACCAAGGACATAATTGGTTTTCAAGGAACTCCAAGTATGAGATGTAATTATACTTTTACACAAGCGGAAGGGCTTAACATTTTTGCCACATTATCTACTCTAGGAACCAAATTTAAAAACATTGATAAATCCTAGTAATAATCTGCTCTAATATTGTTTTAAACATTTAAGAAAAATGTACCAAACATTTTAACATACTATTTTTTACCAATGATCTCTTCATATGCTCTTATTTTTGTAAAACAAACATAAACTCCCTTTTTAGTATATGAACATTTGCATTTAGACCAGATATGACAGAAGTAGAACAGAACATAATAAAATGGTATAGAACACAATGAAATGGTTTGGCCAATAGTTGAAGAAACAGAATATACACCTCTAAAATAAATCTATAAATGAAGAAATTTGTGTGTAGCTTTACAGAACAAAAAACTGAAATATGTGAATGTTGGGAAAATATAAAAAAGTGGTCAGGGCCCCTCAGATGTTTAGAATCTTGCCGAGCATCTAATGTAAATATGCACATGCGCCCAGGTGTTCCTTGTTATTGTCTAATGTAATTGCACATCTGCAGCCAGGTGTTTTGGGTTATGGACTTAAGTATAAAGGATCAAGGTCTCTGAAACATGCTGCTTCTCGGGACACTCTGGGAAGCCACTATGGTGGCTGCTCCTAGCTCTGAATAAAGCCTATTAATTTTTCACCCCCGGCTCCCAGGACCTTTTCCTCTTATCCAGCTCGTAGACCTGCGTGTGGAGGATATGTGACCCAGTCTGTACAACAGGCTCGAGGGGTCTTTAAGCCTTAGCCCTAGCTTTACAGTGAACAAACTTTAGAAAAGCAACTTTGGAGGAAAATATGTTCAGAGAAGGTATTCTATTGAGACAATATAAGCTAGTGGTAAAGAACATGGATTCTAGAACCAGACTGCCTGCATTCACGTCCTGCTTCTCATTCACTAGTTTTGTAACCTTAGACAGGTATTAGCTTGGACTGCCATAACAAATTAACACAGACTCAGTGGCTTGAACAACTGAAATTGGTTTCTCACAGTTCTGGAGGCTGGCAAGTCTAAGACCGAGGCACTGGCAGGGTTGGTGTCTGGTGAAAACTCTCTCTGGTTGCAGATGTCCACCTTCTCACTATGTCCTCACATAGCTTTATTGGGTGTGGACATAAATAGAGAGAGAAATCTCTCTCTTCTTATAAGGTCACCAACTACTTCCAAATATCATCACAGTGGAGGTTAGGGCTTCAACATATGAATTTTGTGGGGACACAATTCAGTTCATAACAGCAGGCTACTTAAACTCTCAGTCCTACATTTCCTTAGCTTTCAAAAGAGTTGATAATAATAGAAAAGGGTTTTTGTGAGATTGAGTTAATATATGCAAAGCTCTTAGAAGAGAATTTGACACACAGTAAGTGCTACACAGTTTGATTATTATTAGTGACCATATTTTGGCAACTTTCTTTTTCTTTTCTGGTGGCTGACTGGTACAGGGATCTGAA
This sequence comes from Galeopterus variegatus, assembly GCF_000696425.1. Classification (NCBI taxonomy): domain Eukaryota; kingdom Metazoa; phylum Chordata; class Mammalia; order Dermoptera; family Cynocephalidae; genus Galeopterus; species Galeopterus variegatus. The sequence continues at coordinate 973,769 of NW_007726222.1, read as the reverse complement.
CCCTTGATCTTGGTGTTTAGCAAGTTTTTAACAGGGAGTTCTAGCTTTTCAAAAATATTATCACAATGTATATGAGTTACCATTAATTGGGATTTCTCAACCTCACTGCTATTGACATCTTGTGCCTGATAATCCTTTGTTGTGGAAGCTGTCCTGTGCATTGCACGTGTTTAGCAGATCCTTGGCTTCTACCCACTACGTCCCAGTAGCACCTCCACCTCTAGTTGTGACAACCACAAATGTCTCCAGACATTGCCAAATGTCCCATGTGGCAAAATCACCCCTGGTTGAGAACCACTGGTACAAATCTATCAAAGGCACAAAAACAGCTACATAAACTTACAGACCAACATATTCAACCACTTTGAAAATTTTAGAAATTCTTATAAATATTAAGAAATAGAGAACTATGTCAAAAATCCTTTTTTTATAGTTAATATTGGGGTGTTTCATATAATTTTGGATCTTTGTATCTTGGTTCATTTCACCCCCACCCCTAGGTACGATGAATTGGACAGCTAAAGGTTTAAAACATATAATTCTTTCTTTTTGTTACAGATAAAATTTAGTTAGTAAAGAAAGGCTCGTGTTCAACATTCTAGTTCCTAGAGATAATCTTTTGAAGGGAGGGTGGAACACAACTTAAAACAGACATTAATATAGCTGAGGCTTTCATGATTCCTAAATTCTGATAGAATAAACCTTATAAATAAATGGATGAGCTACAACAGTGCTGTCCAACAGAACTTTCTCCAGTGATGGAAATAGGGCTGGCCAGTTAGCTCAGCTGGTGAGAGCACAGCCTTGTAACACCAAAGGCAAGGGTTTAGATCCCTGTACCAGCAAGCTGCCAAGAAGAAGAAGAAAGAAGATGAAAATGTTCTGTAATATCCAATAGGGAAGCCACTATCTACATGTGACTACTGAGCACTTGAAATGTGGCTAGTGTAACCATGGGACTGAATTTTTAATTTAATCTTTTTTTTTTTTTTCCTTTTTTTATCTTTTTTTTACTGACCAGTAACGGGATCGCAACCCTCGGTGTCACGCCCGTACTGGGGACCGGCAATGGGATCGCAACCCTCGGTGTTGCGCCCGCACCGCACTCAGCCAGTGAGCGGGAACCGGTCTCCACATGGGATCCGAACCCTCGGCGGGAGCGCCGCCATGCTCCCAAGCGGCGCACTCTCCAGTGTGCCACCGGGCCGGCCCTAATTTAATCTTAATTAAAATTTAAATAGCCACATGTGGCTAGTAGCTATTTACATGTCCCTTGTACACTATGGGACAGCACAGATCTATGACCTTTAATAAAGAAATCATTATGCTATTTTCTTCCTTAATAAGGTCTTTTTGTCAGTGGGCAGACTGTTTCTCCCACCCTCATGCCCTATATGTCCCATACAGAGGGCTACAACCAGGCAATATGAGGGTGTGTGGGGTAGAGATGGAAGCAAAAGGAGGTAGGCAAGGAAGTGGAAGTAATGTGAACAATTTTTTTCAAGGAGACACCCCTCTTCTCTCCAGAAATGTTATGGAGCACATATACACCACATATTGTTAAATGCTCAGGTGAATGTGGTATCTCCACCCTTCTACTTCCTAGAGTACCATGTCTCTCAGAAGGTTCAATACTTTACACTTTACAATTCTGTTGTAAAGCTAACATTCCCTAACAGACCTGTGGTCTCTGAAGATGGAAGATTTATTTTTATAAAAACATTTTTTAGAAGGTGGGAGCATGCCCACAGACCCAGGCAGGAGCCATGGGCACCCTTCCCAACCCAACAGAAGCCAGGAGCACACCTGGGGATCCAGAATATGCCACAAACACTGCTGCTGCATCCCACTTGACAGTATGGACACAGGGAGAGTCACCAGCAGAGCCCAGAAAAAGAAAAGGAAGACTTTCTCTTCAAAGCCCACTCCAGAGTTGTAGAAGAAGCAACTGCTCTACCAGTTGACCAGACATCAACATAGCAATACTAGAAATAGGAAAAATCAAGAAAATATGACACCACCAAAGGAATACAAAAGCTCTTGAGTACCAGACCCCATAGAGCAGGAAACCCTTAAAATGACTGAAAAGGAATTCTGAGCAACAATCTTAAGGAAACTCAATGAGATATAAGAAGAATCAGTTAGACAACACAAAGAAAAAAGAAAAAATATCCAGGATATGAAGTAGGAAACTTATAAAGAGATTAATACCTTAAAAAATAATGTAGCAGAACTCCTGGAACTGAAGGATTCATTCAATAAAAAAAAAAAAAACAACCCCAAAAAAACAGCTGAAAGCTTAAACAATATGTTAGAGCAAGCAGAAGAAAGAGTTTCTGATCTTGATGCTGGTCTTTTTGAAATAACCCAGGTGAACAACAACAACAAAAAAAGTAAAAAATAATTTTAAAAAAAGAACAAAATCTAAGAGACAACCTTAAATTAAGTGCATAAACATCCAAATCATGGGTGTTCCAGAAGGGGAGGAGAAAGGAAATGGGATTGAAAACCTATTCAATGAAATAATAATGGAAAACCTCCCAGGTATAGGGAGAGACACAGACCTTTAGATCTAGGAGGCTCAAAGATCCCCAAACAGATTCAATCCAAAAAGATTCTTTCTAGGGCCAGACCGTGGCTCACTCAGGAGAATGTGGTGCTGATAACACCAAGGCCATGGGTTCGGATCCCATATAGGGATGGCCAGTTAGCTCACTGGGTGAGCGTGGTGCTGACAACACCAAGTCAAAGGTTAAGATCCCCTTACTGGTCATCTTAAAAAAAAAAAAAGATTCTTTCTGAGACACATCACAGTCAGACTTGCAAAGCTCAAAGACAATGAGAGAATCCTAAAAGTAGCAAGAGAAAAGCGCCAAGTCACCTATAAGGGGGCCCTCATCAGACCAACACAAACTTCTCTACACAAACCCTACAGGCCAGAAGAAAATGGGATGATATATTCAAAATACCAATAAATAAATAAATAAATAAATAAATAAACAAACAAATGAATAAATAAATAAAATTGTCAGCCAAGAATACTATACCCAGCAAGTCTATCCTTCAGAAATGAGGGAGAAATAGCATATTTCTCGGGCAAACTAGAACTGTGGGAGTTCACCACCACATGACCAGCCCTTCAAGAAATCCTCAAGGCAGTCCTGCATCTGGAATCTGAAAAATGATAATCACGACCATGAATATACAAGAAAGAACAAAATCCACTGGCAGAACAAAAATGCAAATGAGAAAGAGAAGGAAACTAAGCCTTACCACTTCATAAAAGAACAAACACCAAAGACAAACAATAAAAGGGAAAGAAAGGAACAAAAGATACTGAGATCAACCATAAGAAAAGCAATTAAATGTCAGGAGTAAGATAATACCTTTCAATAACAACCCTAAATGTAAATGGATTAAACTCCCCATTCAAAAGACACAGACTGACTGATTGGATTAAAAAGCTAGACTCAAATATATGCTGTCTTTGAGAGACTCATCCCACCTGTAAAGACACACACAGACTAATAGTAAAGAGATGGAAAAAGATAAAACATGCAAATGGAAAGCAAAATGAGCAGGAGTAGCTATTCTTATGGTGGATAAAATAGACCTTAAACTAAAAACCACAAAAAGAGTCACAGAAGACAACTATATAATGAGAAAGGGATCTATCCAGCAAGAAGACATAACAATCATAAATATATATGCACCCAACACTGGAGCACCCAGACATATGAAGAAAATACCATTAGACCTAAAGAAAGAAATAGACCCCAATATGATAATATTTGGGGACCTGAACACCCCTCTGTCAGCATTGGACAGATCATCTAGGCAACAAATCAAGAGAAACAGGATTTAAGCTACACTTTAGACAAACTGGACCTGGCAGATATCTACAGAACATTTCACCTGACAACTACAGAATATACATTCTTCTCATCAACATACAGCACATTCTCCAGGACAGGCTACATTAGGTCACAAATCAAGCCTCATAAATATAAAAAAATTGAAATAGTTTCAAATACCTTTTCAGATCACAACAGATTAAAACTAGAAATCAATAACAATTGATACTCAGGAAACTATACAAATGCATGGAAATTAAACAACATGCTCCTGAACGATGTATGGGTCCAAGAAGAAATTAAACAGGAAGTCAAAAAATTTCTTGAAACTAATGAAAATAAAGATACATCATACTAAAACCTGTGGGATACTGCAAAATCAGTACTAAGAGGGAAGTTTATTGCAATAAACACATCAAAAGAACAGAAAGATCTCAAATAAACAACCAAATGCTATACCTCAAGGAACTAGAAAAACAAAAATAATCCAATCCCCAAATTAGTAGATGGAAAGAAATCGTTAAGATCAGAGCAGAACTAAATGAAATAGAGACCCCCCAAATTATACAAAAGATCAATGAAACAAAAAGTTGGTTTTTTGAGAAGATAAACAAAATAGACAAACCACTAGCTATGTTAACAAAAAAGAAGAGTGAAGACCCGAATAACAAATATCAGAAAAGAAAAAGGAAACGTAACAACTGATTCCACAGAAATTCAAAGAATCATTATTGACTATTATAAACAACTATATGCCAACAAATTTGAAAACTTGGAGGAAATGGATAAATTTCTGGACACATACAAACTACAAGGACTAAACCAAGAAGACATAGAAAACATGAACAGACCAACAACAAGCAATGAGATTGAAGCAGTAATCAGCAGTCTCCCAACAAAGAGAAGCCCAGGACCCAATGGCTTTACTGCTGACTTCTACCAAACCTTTAAGAGGAATTAATACCAATTCTCTTCAAACTATTCCAAAATATTGAAACAAAGACCATTCTCTCAAACTCATTCTACGAGGCCAGCATTACCCTGATACCAAAACCAGACAAAGATGCAACAAAAAAAAGAAAACTACAGGCCAATATCTCTGATGAACATAGATGCAAAAATCCTCAACAAAATATTAGTGATCAGAATAAGCAATACCTCAAAATATTATACACCATGACCAAGTGGTATTCCTTCCAGGGATGCAAGGATGGTTCAACATATGCAAGTCAATAAATGTGATATACATCAACAAAATCAAGGATAAAAATCATATGACTACCTCAATAGACACAGAAAAAGCATTTGACAAAATTCAACATTCCTTCATGATAAAGACTCTCAGCAAATTAGGTATAGAAGGAAAGTATCTCAACACAATAAAAGCCATGTACGACAAACCCATTGCCAACATCATCCTGAATGGGAAAAAGCTGATTTTCCCTTGAGAGTGGGAACATGACAAGGATGCCCACTCTCACCACTCCTATTTTTCATAGTATTGGAAGTACCAGCCAGAGCGATCAGTCAAAAGAAAGAAATAAAGGGCACCCAGATTGGAGAGGACAAATTCAAATTGTCCTTGTTTGCTGACGACATGATCCTATACATAGAAAAACCTAAAGACTCTACCAAAAAACTCGTAGAGTTGATAAACAATTTCAGTAAAGTTGAAGGATAGAAAATCAATACCCCCAAATCAGTAGCATTTGTATACTCCAATAATGAACTAGTAGAAAAAAAAAAAAAATCAAGGAAGCAAGTAAATTTAAAATAGTCACCAAAAAAACAAAATACCTAGTAATCAATTTAACCAAGCAGGTGAAAGATCTCTATAACAAGAACCACAAATCACTGCTGAAAGAAATGAAAGAGGACACAAAAAGATGGAAAGACATTCCATGCTCTTCAATTGGAAGAACATGGATATGAAAATAACCATACTATCCAAAGTGATCTACAGATTCAATGCAATTCCCATCAAAATACCAATGACATTCTTCACAGAAATAGAAAAAAAAAATCCTAACATTTATATGCAACTACAAAAACCCCAAATAGCCAAAGCAACCCTGAGATAAATAAATAAATAAATAAATAGATAGATAAATTAATAAATAAAGCTGGAGGCATAACACTACCCAACTTCAAATTATATTACAAAGCTATTGTAACCAAAACAGCATGGTACTGGCATAAAAACAGACACTTAGACCAATGGAACAGAATAGAGAACCCAGAAATCAACTCACATGCTTACAGCCAACTGATAATTGACAAAGGTAACAAGAACATACATTGGGAAGAAGACTGCCTCTTCAATAAATGGTGCTGGGAAAACTGGACATGCTTATGTAGAAGAATGAAACTAGACCTGTACTTCTCACCATATACCAAAAGCAACTCAAAATGGATTAAAGACCTAGATATAAGACCTGAAACTGTAAAACTACTAAAGGAAAACATAGGGGAAACACTTCAGGAAGTAGGACTTGGCAAAGACTTTATGAATAAGAACTCAAAAGCACAGGCAACAAAAGAAAAAATAAACAAATGGGATTACATCAAACTAAAAACCTGTACAGCGAAATAGACAATTAGTGGAGTGAAAAGACAATCTACAAAATGGGTACAGAATGGGAGAAAATATTTGCAAACTATGCATCCAACATGGGATTAGTATCCAGAATATACAAGGAACTCAAACAACCTAGCAAAAAAAACAAGTAACCAGTTTAAAAATGGACAAAGGAGCTAAATAGGCATTTCTCAAAGGAAGATATACAAATGGCCAACAGACACATGAAAAGATGCTCAACATCACTAAGCAGCAGGCAAATGCAAATCAAAACCATACTGAGATACCATTTCACCCCAAGTAGACTGGCCATTATCAAAAATCCAGAGAAAATCAAATGTTGGGGAGAATGTAAAGAAAGGGGAACCCTCTTACACTATCAGTGGAACTGTAAATTAGTGCAGCCATTACGGAAAATGGTATGGATACAGAGCTTCCTCAAACAACTACTGATAGAGCTGCCATATGATCCAGCATACAATTCAGCAATCCCACTGCTGGGTATATACCTAAAGGAATAGAAATCATCGTGTTAAAGAGATACCTGCACTCTCATTTTTATCACAAGTCTATTTACAATAGGTAAGAGTTGGAACCAACCTACATGTCCATCAATGGACAATGGAAAATGTGGTATATATACACAATGGAATACTACTTTGCCATAAAAAAGAATGAAATTTTGCCATTCACAGCAACATGGATTAGTGTAGAGAAAATTTTGTTAAATGAAATAATCCAGGCACAGAAAGAGAAATACCACATGTCCTCATTCATAAGTGGGAGCATTAAAAAAACAAAATTAAAAAAACAAATAAAAAAGAAAGAAAGAAAGACACAACATGACAATAATTGCTTCAACTTTCAAGGGAGAGAATGGAACTGAGGCCACCAGAAGAGGGAAACAGGGATAGTGAGGGGGAATTAGTGAGAAACTGATAAAGTACCACAAAAAATGGGTACATTGTGTAATGATCAATATAGTAATTATCCTGATTTGAGCATCACATATTGTGTTACAGGTATTGATATTCAATGCTGTACTCCACAGATATGTATAATCAAGTGTTTCAATAAAAAAAAACTTTTTATATTATGGCAAAAGCTTCATATATATTAGGCATGCAATAAATAATAAATTTTTATTATAAATATCTATTAAAATACATAATTATGTAAGAGTAAAAAAAGCAGATCTAAAGTTAATATGGCAGAGATTAATTTACAATGAAGGTCTAAGAATCACCACTGAAGAGTTTATAAGTCCCAATAAATTTACATAGTTGGTAGGCATGTCCTTAGAGGCTAGGATAAAATGCAAATAGCATTTCATTTGTTCTGAAATAGATTCAAGAATTTTCAACTAAAATAAACAGACAAAAACCTGGAGTTTTCAACTGAGATTTTCATTCTGGCATCTTTTTCTAACTCTCCTCCCTGCCCTGTTTGCCACACAAGTACTTCTTTGGGTACCATTGTGGGAGAGCCTGTTGCTGATGGGAATGTGTAGTGGGATGGTTAAACAGAAAACTAAAGTTAAAAACCACTCTTCCCAAAACTCATGTTGGCAATTTTTTATAGGTTGTGGCTGCACACAAACATCATAATTCTTACAAGAAGCTATTTACTACCTTTCTTAAAGGTCTTTCTGTAAGTTAAGGGAAAGGGATTAGTAATGGATATTAGCAATGGCAGTAGTGTATAATAATGGCTAACACTTACTAAGTGGTTATTATGTTTCAGGCACCATTCTAGCAGTTAAAACGTATTGATTTATTTAATCTTCATAACAACTCTATAAGGTAATAATATTGTTATTTCTATTTTAGTCAAGGAAACAGGCACAGAGAAGTTAAGGATTTTGTGCAAGATGACATGGCTAGTGAATGAATGACAGAGCCAAGATTCCAAGCTGGACTGACTCCAAAACTGCAGTCTTACTACTATGCTCTAGTGCAATTACACTCACTCAAGGAAGTGCTTGCTTCCAGCCAATCTAGCAAATTCTGTTCTAACCACTAACTCAGGTTCATCAGGTATATAGACAAGAGAAAGCAGCAGGTTCATTGTAAAGATTACTCCTACATTTGAAAGGCTATGAAAGTGAAAATTAAGGGTTGCCAAAGATATCCCCAAAATCAATTGGCAAAAAAAGTAGCTGTATATTCTTTTCTGTATGAATTCAATAAAATATTCCTACCGAGATGGAAAACCCAAACTTAAAAGAGAGCTCAACATTTATGAAACCATTTCCTAATATAAAATCTGTAAATCATGTTGATTGAATGATTAGAAAAGCATAACAGGCAACTAATTAAGGCTTCATTACCATCCTTCACAAAACCTCTCACAGTTGTACAAGTAACCTAAACAAGTTTACAACAATAAACTTTTTCTCACAAAATTTTTATTGCGAACAGTTAGGAGTGCTTTACCCCATAACTGAAAATATATTATTTTTAAAGTAACACTTCTATTAAAGGAATGTCCAAAAATGACTAAACTAAGAACAGGAACTAGACAAGGATGCCCACTCTCACCACTCCTATTCAACATAGTGTTGGAAGTACTAGCCAGAGCAATCAGAGAAGAGAAGGAAATAAAGGGCATCCAGATTGGAAAAGATGAAGTCAAACTGTCCCTGTTTGCAGATGACATGATCCTATATATCGAACAGCCCAAAGCCTCTACAAAAAACCTCTTGCAGTGAAATTAACCCACGCACTTACTGCCATTTGATCTTCGACAAAGGCATTAAGTCTATTCACTGGGGTCGGGACTCCCTCTTCAGCAAAGGGTGCTGGGATAACTGGTTATCCATTTGCAGGAGATTGAAACTAGACCCACATCTCTCACCATTTACTAAAATCAACTCAAAATGGATTAAGGATTTAAATATACACCCTGAAACAATAAAACTTATTAAAGAAAATATAGGAGAAACCCTTCAGCAAATAGGGCTGGGCACAGACTTCATGAATATGACCCCAAAAGCATGGGCAACCAAAGGAAAAATAAACAAATGGGACTATATCAAACTGAAAAGTTTCTGCACAGCAAAAGAAACAATTAACAGAGCTAAAAGACAGCCAACAGAGTGGGAGAAAATATTTGCAAAATATACATCTTACAAAGGACTAATATCCATAATATATAAAGAACTCAAACATCTTTACAAGAAAAAAACAAGCAACCCAATTAAAAAATGGGCAAAAGAGCTAAGTAGGCATTTCTCTAAAGAAGATATGCAAATGGCCAACAGTCATATGAAAAAATGCTCAACATCACTCAGCATCCGGGAAATGCAAATCAAAACCACACTGAGATACCATCTCACCCCAGTTAGGATGGCCAAAATCCAAAAGACACCGAAAGATCAATGCTGGCATGGTTGCGGAGAAAAAGGAACTCTCTTACATTGTTGGTGGGAATGCATAATGGTGCAACCCCTATGGAAAATGGTTTGGAGGTTCCTCAAACAGTTGCAGATTGATCTACCATATGACCCAGCTATTTCACTGCTGGGAATATATCCAAAGGAATGGAAATCATCAAGTCGAAGGTATACCTGTTCCCCAGTGTTCATTGCAGCACTCTTTACAATAGCCAAGAGTTGGAATCAGCCCAAATGTCCATCATCGGATGAGTGGATACGGAAAATGTGGTATATCTACACAATGGAATACTACTCAGCTATAAAAACGAATGAAATACTGCCATTTGCAACAACATGGATGGACCTTGAGAGAATTATATTAAGTGAAACAAGTCAGGCACAGAAAGAGAAATACCACATGTTCTCACTTATTGGTGGGAGCTAAAAATAAATAAATAAATTCACACACACACACACACACACACAAAACCCCCGAGGGGTGGGGTGGGGGGAGAAGACATAACAACTACAGTTCCTTGAAGGTGATTTGACAAGCAAACAGAAAGAACATTGTTGGGTGGGAGGGAGGAGAGGGAGGAGGGAAGGAGTTTTCAGTAATGGGCCACAATAATCAACCACATTGTATATCGACAAAATAAAATTAAAAAAAAAAAATGACTAAACTGAAACAGTAACAGTAGCACTTACCATATGCTTGATGCTGTTCTCAGACTTTATCCAGTCTTCAGTGAGGTAGGTACTGTTACTATAATCTACATTGTACACGAGGAAACTGAGATGTGGTGAGGTGAAGAAACTTGCCCCAAATTACACAAGTAAATGGTGGGGCTGGGATCCAAATCTAGGTACCCTGGGCTCTAGAGTCACAGCTCTCAGTCACTAAGACTATAAAAATGCAGAGAAAATTCTTTCCCTGTAAGATGCATTTTGTTTTTTTTTGGCGTCCGGCAACGGATTGCAACCCTCAGTGTCGCGCCCGTACCGGACCGGGACCGGCAACGGGATCGCAAACCTCCGTGCTGCACCTGCACCTCGCTCAGCCAGTGAGCGGGAACCGGTCTGTATGTGGGATCTGAACCCTCGGCGGGAGCGCTGCCGCGCTTCCCAAGCGGCGCACTATAGCAGTGCGCCACCGGGCCGGCCCAAGATGCATTTTGTTGAGCAAAACCTAACTACGAGAGAAATGGGATGATATAAAGATGGCAAAAGAGGAACTTCCATGTCAACATTTTTCATTTATTTTGTTACACCTTTCATATGATCGATATAAAATTGCTTAATACTTAAAATATATTTAGGGCCGGCCCATGGCTCACTCGGGAGAGTGTGGTGCTGATAACACCAAGGCCACAGGTTCGGATCCAAGGCTGGTTGGCTCACTAGCTGAGCGTGGTGTTGACAACACCAAGCCAAGGATTGAGATCCCCTTACCGGTCATCTTTTTTTTTTTTTTTTTTTTTTTTGAGACCAACTGGCCGCACTGCGCTCAGCCAGTGAGCGCTGTGAGCGCACCAGTCATCCCTATATAGGATCCGAACCCGCGGCGGGAGCGCAGCAGCGCTCCCAGCGCTGCACTCTCCCGAGTGCGCCACAGGCTCGGCCTACCGGTCATCTTTTTAAAAACAAAAACAAACAAACAAAACTTAAAATATATTTGTAGTTTAATTCCAGTTTTCCTTATATTCAAATCAGTAATATTTTCTTGAAATATTTTAGTTAATTTTTTAAAAAAATTTTTGGTGGCTGGCCAGTATAGGGATCTGAACTCTTGACCTTGGTGTTATCAGCACCATGCTCTAATCAAGTAAACTAACCAGACAGCCCCTTCACATATTTTTTAAACAAGGGCTTACCAACAGAGCATAAATGTTCATTTCAGAGCATAAAATGTTCATTATCCAAAGTTAGCTGTTGGCAATAACTTAAAAAACAAAGCCTTTTTTTTCTTACAGTTACTTCTCATCAGATATCAGTTAAACTTCTTTTTTTGTTTTTCTTATTTTTTTCTGACCAGTAAGGGGATCGTAACCCTTGTCTTGGTGTTGTCTGCACCACGCTCAGCCAGTGAGCGCACTGGCCATCCCCATATAGGATACGAACGAGTGGCCTCAGCGCTACCACGGGGCCGGCCCAGATATCAGTTAAACTTCTAAAGGAACACTTACAAAATTTTTTTCCTGATCCTAAAGTCTTCTACACTAGCTTCAGTTAAATAAGACAATTTTGAGCTTGTTCAGGCCTAAAAGCCTTTGCTATGTGAATATTCACCAACCCCATGTGTGTACAGGGTATTAAACACAAATTCAAGAGCTGTTCACACCTCTACAGCACAGACTTAATCAGCAAGATTTGGCTCTATGAACTCTTCCTCTTAGGATAGCAGTATTAAAAAATATGAACCCTTATGCCTTTTATTTTATGTCTGTCATTTTAGGATGTTTCTGGGAGATTGAAGCAGCAAAGCGTACATAGTAAATGCTGTACAAGGACTTAAACCAGTGCTCCTAGAGAAGCCACTATCTCTAAAGGGGATGTTTTCAAAATGTGAGCCTTTTAAAAGATGGCACAAACACTGATAGGACCACTGGTGTTTAGTGGGTGGAGGTCAGGGAAGTTAGACATCTTGCAAGGTATGAGACAGTCCCACACGATGAAACATAAATCAGCATCCTGTGTGACTTTGTCCATTCATGTAGTAGAAAAATCTGTTTACAATGATCTGGACCTAGAATCTAAATTTTTGTGTATTGGGGGGGAGGTAAAAACTGGAAAACCTTCCAGATAAATTCTAAAAGAGCTGTAATTTCCTTTTACATATAAATACAAAATTTTTTTGCATAGTTTTAAAATTCATTGACATTTCCAATCATGCAATTAACATGTATATCAAAATACTGTACATTGTTTTGTTCAGAACTTTACCAAGCACAATCCACCGTTTTGGAGGAAAAAGATCCTATCATCAATGGAAATGACTCTCATTTGTGAGTCACTATTATCAGTGTACACGGTGGCATCCATACGCAGGGACTGCACACACACACACACACACACACACACACACACACACACACATGGCATCAGCCTACTTCATTATGTCTTTTGGTGTAACTATGCAGAAGTATTTCATACTGAAATATAACTGAATTATATATTACTTTCCTTTTATTTCTGTTTAACATAACATTATATACATTTTAATTATGTACGTAGGAAACCTTGTTATCTATGAAATTTTACTTCAGGATGGTAAAGGGGATGTAACATTTTCCATAAAAAGGAAGCAATGGGACTGACAGGGTAAGATTTACTGACTTAGATGTCAGTTGTAATACAAAAATGCAACTTGCATAGATGAAAAATAACTAAAGATGACTAACATTTGTTTCTAACACACTAGGTAAAATAAAATTCAACATCATTTAATCAAATGGAAAGAAAAACCTTGTTCAATGCTTAACTTCCGTGTTGGAACTCATAATTCAATGTCACAGCATGCTCTTTCTGATGAAACAATATGCACTAAACTTATGGCTTATGCAGATGAGCTGATCACATCCCAGGACGGGTAGGATCAGTACTGCTTTGTCCCAGTCCCTCCTCCTCTTCTACCCTCAGATGCTGATGTATAATATAAATACAGCTTTGTTAGCTGGTGGGACTGTGGTTTTGCTGTGTGGAAAATAAACATTACCACCATCCTCCAGATTCATTTACATGCTGTCACACTGACTAAAGTAACCTGACACTCTTACTATTTCCTCTCCACTGCAAAGCCACATATTTGGTTCACATTTTGTGGGCACAACCTTTTGAAAAGGTCAAACAAAAAGCTACTAAAAAGTTCACTTCACAGTGATAAACACATTCACATGGCCAAAACATATTTGTATAATTATTTTCAGTAGCCAGAAAGAGAACTGTGGAAAAAATATATAATAAAGCAAAAATTTCCAGAGAAATCTGATTAATAAAAAGTAGCCAATATGAAAGCATATAAAATTCTAATTTTTAATTATTATTTTTTAATATTGTTTTATGTATCTGCATCCCTTTCCTTAGATTTAAAAAGATTCAGAGTAGCTTCCAAAAGAAAAAAATCCCTAAAAACCCCAAAGGTTCCGAATGGTAAACTCTGAATCTGCAGACATGAATAGTTAAGATTTTAAGGTTTTTGCCTCTTAAATTAATAGCAGTAGCCTCTATTACAGAAGACTTCAAAATGAACTTGTGGCCCATAATTTGTTACAAAATCTGCCCTGCATGTGAATGAGTTTGATAAAATTTAAGTATTTTCTAAGGGGCTGGCCAATTAGTTCAGTTGGTTACAGCACAGCCTTATAACCCCAAGGTCATGGGTTCAGATCCCCATACCTGCCAGCTGCCAAAAAAAAAAAAAAGAAGAAAAATTAAAAAAAAATTTCTTACACGTATATGTTTCCAGATAATAAACCTTAAACTTTATTACTGCCAAGTGAAAGAGTACATAATTTTTTTCAAATTAAATGAAAGCATTTACCTGCCAAATTGATTTATTAACATTAAGTTTAAGGTTGTACATAAAATTGTAACCATGATAATTCGAATAATGTAAACAGAATAAACCATTTATTAAAACATTATGTGATAAACTTTTTGATCCAAAGCTACACTGGTAAACATTTCCCCCTCACTAACATTTTACCTAAAACACAGTTAAATTACAACATAATCCAACCAAAACTAGAAAATACTTCTGTCCTTTACCACTCAATGACTGAATGGTAAGGTGAGTACAGATCTAGGTTTTCTTGATGAGAGTCAAAGATAGAAAATGGTAACTTAAAAGACAATCAAAATTCCACACACCCAAAATTTAAATTTTATTACCCTGTTCAGTAAAATTTCATTATATCAAATAAAATTTCATTAAAAATTTCATTATATCAAACAAAGATTTTATGGATTGCCCTCTCCTCCCCACCAAAAATAAATATTAGGAACAAATTAAGGATAAGGGTTGGATTTTAAACTGTACTTTATTTGTTACTATAACATTCTCTTTTTTAAAAACTGATCAATCATAAGCATGCAAAATCTTCTCTGAATGGAACTGCTTCCACAGCCCCTTTATGTCAATGGTAAATTATAAAGGTCATTCAATTTGGAGTTCTCTCCTTTTTTTTACAGCACTTCTAAGCAGTGTGTATGACACACACTACAGAGGTAGGAAAGACAATCTTTAATAAATTACCTTCTTGATTATACAGAATTTCTGAAAAGAAAACTGACAAAATGCTAAACTGTGCCTTTGATAAGTCCCAAAGGGCCACAGATCCATCGCCTCCTATTTGAAGAATTAATCCCCTGGGAGTGTTCTAACCTTTATAGAGCACTTGATAACAAGATTCACCAGGGCTCGGAACAACTGCACTAAGAAAGCCTTCTACCACTTTCATTTGCCGATTCTTTGGACCACCCAGTCCTGCTGGCAGAGAGGGCAGCGATTGTTCTGTTTCACCCACAGGGACATGCAGCAGTTGTGGAAGGAATGATTACATTCTCCCCAGACCACTGCAAAAGAGAAAAAGAATAGTTGACATTACATATTCCAAAATTATCGCTTATTTTACATTATGAATAACAATCATGGTTCATAATCTTGAAAAAGATGGTTAATTGGCCAAAACAATTTTTTTCTATCTACAAAGAAATAGAAACTTATAGATTAAGTTCCACTTAAGAAATGAGATAAGTCACTGTGGTGGGGGGACTTTCCATCCCTGTTCTAGAATGTGTGGGTGATGTGATGATCCCCAGTTCCTACACAGCTCCACATGCTGTCTTCTTTAAGTCAGGAGATTAAAGGACTTGAACCTTCTCAGTCACGCACTGACTTCAAAGATCTTTTCGGCTTTATTTTATTGAAAAACGTCCTTCTGATTTTTACTTATCAAGATATAATAAGTTATGGTTTTGATGTTTTGGGCGGCTGGCCAGTATGGGGATCTAAACCCATGACCTTGCTGTCATAAGGCTGTGTTCTAACCAACAGAGCTAACTGGCCAGCCCAAGATATAATAAGTTTTAAATGTTTTCATTTCATAATAGGCTATTATAAACAGATAACATGCTTCTGAACATTATCAGTTGCACATCTACTGAGCTGTTTTCTAGAAGTGATGAATTGTGTTAAGTCATCTATAAGCAGTGCAATTCCTCATGTGACAGAATGAAACTTTTAAAGTGGGAGGCTGGACAGAGAGGTCTCTCTGTGAGCAAGGAAGTCGTCTACCCCTCACACTTCCCAAATTTATATATATATATATATATATTTTTTTTTTGTCTTTTTCGTGATGGGTAAGGGGATCGCAACCCATACTGTGGTGTCGCCCGCACCGCACTCAGCCAGTGAGCTCACCAGCCATTCCTATATAGGATCCGAACCCGCGGCGGGAGCGTTGCTGCGCTTCCAGTGTCTCCCGAGTGCGCCATGGGGTCGGCCCCCAAATTAATATTTTTAAACAAGCAGCATAAAAGAAACATTTTAAACCAAGGGAAATCACCCACAATCTGGAATACAGTCTCAAATTTAGGCTTCATTTGTCCCTTGTTTCGCCAACCTAACTATATGACAACAGAACAAGATTAAATGAAAAAGAAAAAAAAAAAATAGGGGGGCTGGTGAGTTAGCTAAGTTGGTTAGAGCTCAGCCTTATACTACCAAGGTCACGGGTTCAGATACCCATATTACCTGGCTGCCAAAAAAAAAAAAAAGAAAGAAAAGAAATAGGGGGGAACAAAGAGAAAAAATAATACTTATAAAAATTGGCTGTAGAGAGTAGGAAGCAAGGAGAAAACATTCTACATGTTTCAGGAGGAAGAAACAGGATTTGCTCAAAACTGCACAAATCATTATTAAGAAGCTGTATGCAAACCATGCAAACGCAAAGTTAACCTTTTATTCTAGGAAAATCTATAAACACTTTTACATAGCAATCTAGAAGTGATCTCCTCAAGAACTAGGACATAAAATCCTTAAAACTGCTTAGAATATTTAGCCTAAGACAACTTCTGTAGTCTAAGACTACAAAGTAAATTTGATAGATTTCAACACAGAAATCACATTCCATAAAAATACCTGAGACTTTTTCCTACCTTAGTTAAAAAGTTAAATATTGTATGGTAAGAGTAATAAAAACTGAAATGCTTTATTAGAACCAAAACTGACCTATAACATAGCCAAAATTCAAATGATGTTTAGACAAACTCCTCATTTTATAATTTTCTTAACAGAAAATAATTATTTCTTTTTTGATTACCAAAATATTTACTGTGACCATGTCTGGAGTATATAACCAATTCTTCTTAATTGTAGCAATAAAAAGACTTGCAGATTCATTCCATTAAAGTCTTTTGAGAACCAACACATTTAATATTAATAATAGATCACTGCTTTACAGTTTATTTTTGTGTATTGATAAAGTCAATCTTAATTGCAAATTCAAACATCCCCACTGAGAGAAAACCTTCAGTTGAAAAAGCAAGAGAAAGAAATTACAACATACCAACACAATCCTCTTGTTTGTTTTCAGCTTGACATCTAAGACAGGCATCTAAAAGTAAACAAACAGCAATTCTCATTCTGATGCTCAGAATGCAATTTTTAAAACCCAGACACACTTCAAAGTCCAATAAAAACCCTAAAGGTTAGAGATGGAGATAAAAGACTCATGCTATTAATTTCTCATCTGAACATAACTATTTAAGAAGAATAAAGTACAAAGAATTCCACTAATTGACTTATGACCAGGAGCAATTTTAAAAGGGTTAATGACCCTCTATTTTTATAAGCTCTGATGAAAAGATGTCCTGACAGCATCACTAGAGAAAACCACTAGATACAAATAGGCCAGACTCCACTATTTTAGAAGTTACTATAAGCTCACTGGACATGCTCATGTAGATTAACCTTAGTGGTAATTTATTTTCAAGATATCCTTTTAAATAAGCCATCCATATATATTGGTATTTGCTTATTTATACATAAAGAAACTCTAGGATACCCAAGACAAATGATAAAGTTTACTGGGAGGGGATAAAACGGGAAGGAGAGTTTTCACCATATCCCTTCTTAAAATTTTTAAATTATGTGACTGTATAATCTACATAAAAATTAAATTTTTTTTGATTCTTTCATAAACAAATTTTCTTGAGTCATCTATACTTATCAACATGGAAGTTTTCCTTCAGTGACTCATAAAAACTTATTATTTTCTTCCCTAAGACACTTGAGAGTTCCTTTAAAATAAGCTATTTTGTATGCCTCCAATAGGTCATTACTGGTAGTCATCCAAACAAGACATGAAAAGGCAGTAAGGTGCAGAACGGAAAGCAAGGATTTTGGAGACAGGCAGATCTGGAGTCAAATCCCACCTCACTGGCATTTACTACTTTCGTGGCCCTACACCAATTATGAACCTATATGAATCTCAATTCCATCACCTGTAAAAAAGAAATAATACCATGAGGCATTTATATATTAAGTGGGGATGATACATACCTGTAATAATTTTATAGATAAAATAAGTAAATCCTAGGTACTCCTAAATATGAGGGTACTCAAAAAAGTTGGTGGAAAAATAGAATTAAAAGATAATATGAATCTTTCCATCAACTTTTTGAAGTACCCTTGTACTAGGTTCTTTCTTTCTTTTTAAGAAAATGTTCCCTTTACAGATAAGTTGGAACCCAAAGCATCTACCCAACAACAGCAAAGTATTTTAATAAATTACTAGGGAGTAAACACTAGGAATGGGAACCTGAAGGGTGTACCAGAAGTTTTCAAAATTCAGTCTGTAGTACTATTTGCTTGATGATAGAAGTAATAAAGAATATTTTAGGGACCAATGAAATGGTCTCATTCACTTGCTGCAGGAGGAGTCAAAATTGGGTAAAAGAAAGTTCAACAAAAGAAAAATAGTTTTTAACATAAATAGGAGAAAAATAATTCTGTAAAAATAGAAACACAGTGGAGTTGAAGCCTGTTTCTCCTCTTACACTGGATTATGCTCAGGCATTTGTTTGCTCCTCTCCGCATGCTCTTAACCTTAAAAAAACCACCACCACCCGGGCCTCTTGGGCGTAGATTAAAAACAACCACTGCCTTCTGAGGCTTTCTTCAATTCCACATTACCAAGCATGTATTCTGCAAGGAATTATGCACTGGTGATATCAAAACGACCAAAGCTGGGTCCACGGAGCTTACCACCAAATGGGGAGGTAGATAAGCAAACAACTAAATTATAAGGATGATGATATAACAGTAAAGACATGTTACCTGTACCTGACTCTAATTCTGTGCAACCACTGAATTTTAAGAAGGCCCAGAAAGGTTATGTGAAGTGTCTAAATTAACATAGTCATGAAGAGTTAACTCTGGGTTTTACAGCAAATCTATTCCCCTCCTATGAGCACTTGCTCAGTGCGACATCTGCTCCTTTCAGAATGAAGGAGAGTGGAAACTGAGGAGAGAGTCACCCATATCAGAATGAGCTGACAGGAAAACCTTGGAGCAAGAAGTAATAAATCATTCAGGTGTGTGAGATAAATTCCAAGTATTAAGGAAATAGGATTTTGTGGGTTCTTGTAGCAGAATTCTCTGAATTATGCTTATTCCTTGGATTTAGATTCATTATAAAAATTGACCCAAATCTACATAAATTCCTTAAGTTTAAGATTTAAAAAATTCTTTTAATGATGTTCCTAATATCAGCACATTTCTAAAGAGTACAATAGCAGTAATATCTTTTAGAATGATGCTAGGGTAAGGACAGGGAAGTCTGAAAAGCAAATTTCCTTCAGCTGTCACCTGACCACTAAGCAGATTTTAACACCTCATAAACAATATTCAAAGGTGTAGTCCAGAATACTTTCCTGAACCCAAAGTACAACTGTTGTAAACATGCAACATTACTCCTGCAGTAGCAGAATACCTGCTATAATTAGAAAGTTAATGATAAATGTGAGTCATTTATAACCCACACTTTGACCTACTCTAAATATCTCCATAAAGTTTGTTGCAAAATTTCAATCATTATTTTAGGTCCTACATTTCCACTTACTATTTAAATTTTTTTCCTTTGGGGAGAAAATAGCTTCATAGGAGAGAAATACTTTTAAAACGACTTTTTGGGAACATTATTTTTAAACTAAGAAGGAACTAAAAGGAAATTTATTTTCCTTTAAGCTAAAAGAAATTTAGGAGATAAAATGCGTAGCAAAGATCGTCCTGCAAAAGAACAAAAGATTATGTCTCCTGAATCAGTTAAAAATGCCTCCCAAGCTGGAAATGATGAATCTAGTTCTTAAGTAAGGGGTGGGGCTGGGAGGTTTTATTGCAGGCAAATAAACTAAATACTGTTAAAACCTAATATGCAAAATAAGTGGGTCGTGTTTAAAATCAAAGTCTTTTAAAAGTAAAAAGAAAAAAACAAAACCAAAAATTGAGTCCAACTGTTGTAAATTCTCTTTGAAATAAGCCGTTATGAATGAAAGACCAAAGAGCATAAATTGAGAAATCTCTTTATTCTGTTAGGTTTAAAGTCTCATCCCTCAAAGAAGGGAGTTTCCAGTTCTCTCATTTTTCAGGGTAAGCCACAAAGTTTTCAAAGTACAGAAATCTCAGTTTTCTTCATCTACTCTCAAGAAACACCACCATTTAAGATGCTCTTCCAGTAATTTTAAATTCCCTATTTAAAAAAGTCTCATCCCTCAAAGAAGGGAGTTTCCAGTTCTCTCATTTTTCAGGGTAAGCCACAAAGCTTTCAAAGTACAGAAATCTCAGTTTTCTTCATCTACTCTCAAGAAACACCACCATTTAAGATGCTCTTCCAGTAATTTTAAATTCCCTATTTAAACACATATTTTGCATTCAAATAGCACCTGTCTTTCAAGGTGGTCTGAGATCTTAAAACAGGAACCACACAAAACATAACGAGATTAAGCAGTTCTGAAATGTTTCACTTTGTCCGATATTTTTATTCAAAATATTATAGAAAAAAGACATTTATCAAAGAGGGTTCCGCATGACTCAGAGCAGGGCAGTATCTTCTCCAGAAAATGGCATCCTATGATGAGGGGGACAAGATGGAGATAAAGTTTTATGTTTCTGAATAAAGGGCGTACATTCTTCCATAAATTAAATACTCCTGAACCCCAGTGTATTCCCTTCAGCTCAAGCTAGCTCTATGTGACTCGTCCTAAATCAATCCAGATTTTAAATACAGCCGAACGGCAGCGGTAGCTAATCGGAAACGCACTGGCTGTGAACACTCTTCTTCCCTGCGCCCGTCGAGCAGGACTGAGGGTGTCGTTTCTGTGGAAGGTGACTGCCGAGCCTCACTTTGGCGTGTGACCAGAGACACGGAGGTGCACCGCTGCGTGGTGGCCTGTACCCCGACCCCTCCGCCGTGTGCTTTTAGAGCGGGGCTGGCCGCACAAGCCGAAGCGGTTCCTGCCAGCCCCCATCAAGTCACCCCGTCTTATTCTCTTGGTCACACCCGCACTACCTGAAATTACCTTGTCTGGTCCTCCGTTTACTGCTCGTCCTGCTGGACGGCCCCCGGCGGCGGCCCAGCCCTCGGCCCCGCGTCCTCCGGCCATCCCCAGGGCGGAGGGCTTTCCGCGACTTCGGGCGCGCCCATCTCCCCGCCTCCGGCCCTCCCGGAGG
>NW_007726222.1:949012-952220 GCF_000696425.1 Galeopterus variegatus | reverse complement strand
GGGGGGGAGGCGGGTGGCTATGGCTGCTCGGTGGGGCCGCCCGACGGGCCACAGCGCCGCCCGCAGGCCGCCGGCCACCTAGGTGCTTAAACCGGGCCGCCTGGGATTGGCTGGCGTGGCCCAGTGACGTCACCTTACGCCGGGGCGGGGACTGTGACCCCGCCCTCCTCGCACCCAGGCAACGCAGAGACCATGCGTGACGACGCCGGCTGAGGTCGGGCCTCGGCGCCGTCGCGTGCTGTTCACGTCAGAGCAGGCGCACGGACTGTGCAGGGACACGAGTCCTGCTTATGCCTTTATTGAGCTTACCGCGCTTAGAAGGGATTTTGTTAATTTAGCTCTTTGTCTCTCCTCTCACAAACATAAACTCCATCAGAGGTGGGGGCATTTGATGACCTCCGTAATTTGAGAGAATGAATGACCCTGAAGATCTCGAAATCTGGCTCAATGGATTTCAAACTTTTTGGTCTCAGGACTCCTTCACACTTAGAAGTTATTAGGACCTTAAAGAGCTTTTGTTTATGTAGAATACGTATGGTGATAGATAAATGCTTGCTTTTTAAGAAGTTAAAACAGAAGAAAAATTTAAATGTATTACTTCATTTAAAAATAACAGTAATAAGAGCCAGCTGGTGACTCCCTCGGGAGAGTGTGGTGTTGATAACACCAAGGCCATGGGTTCGGATCCCTACATAGGGATGGCTGGTTAGCTCACTTGGGAGAGTGTGATGCTGACAACACCAAGTCAAGGGTTAAGATCCCCTTACCGGTTATCTGAGTAATAAATCCATTACTAGTTATCAATAGAACAGTGACATCACATATGTAATCCAGAAAACTCACTGAATGAAAACAGAAATAGCTCTGAATATTGTTATGCATAGTTTGACCTCATTAATCCCATGAAAGGACCCCAGAACCCCTGGGGACCACACTTTGAGCTAGTTTAACCTCCTCTTTTTATATGTACAAGTAATAATGTCCAGAGAAGTAAAGTAACTTAAAGATCACACTGCTATTATGCGAAATAACAGTTTTGAAACCAGAGTTCTGCTGGTAGCCCAGGGTCATATTCTTCTTATGTTTTCTCAAGCAAAGCAGACATCTCCATTTAAAAGATAATGCCGAGGCACAGAGAGCCTAAGGAGATGTCTGATTCCCACCACCACCTAGTGGTGGACACCTGCTTTGTCAGATTTGGGATCCAGGGCCTCCCACTTCTTACTGGGCCTCTCACCATCCACTCATCTCCTGAACCCAGGCCTTGTGCCTGGGTGGGAGCTAACCAGATTCAAGGAGTCTGACAGGGGAGACAAGAATGCATAAATATACAGAAACATAAATATGGACACAGGGTCACATTTGGTTAGATGCATACGTGTCCTGTTTGTTGAGTGGTGTGTTAAGTGTTAAAAGAGTACAGAGACATCCCTGAGGACTAATACAGTGAGGGAAAGCCTCAAAAAAGGTATAGTTTGAACTGGGGGCAGATGGGAGGCTCTTGAGGCCAGAAGAGACAAGAGAGCAAATCTCTCCCAGCTGTCAGCCAGAGGTGAGCAATAATAGCGGTGGTAGACGTGAATCTGACCACACTAACTTTATGAGCCATACAGAAATGCCTATAAACCAACCCAGATGAACCACACAAAACACATGTTCTGTGCATATTAAAGGACCACACATCTGACAAGAGATGGCTATAAATGCTAGATGTCTAATAAAGAACGAAGGCTGGAACCAGATTGAAAGGGTGCACGGACGAAGGAAGCACGCGAGACCTGGGCTGACAGTTCACCAGAGAAGTTCCACTTTATTCAAGGACTGCGTGTACATTTATAGGGAGTTGCGTTCCAGGTTTGGATAGGGGTTGGACGGGACGGTAGCTGATTGGACGGGGCTGGGCAGGAAGTGAGCCCTGACCTGTGACTGGCTGAGGTTTTGGCGCCGGTGGTCTTTTACTGCGGAGAAGAACCTGGAAGGGTGCCATATTGCCAGGGAGTGCCTTCTCCCTCCCCCTCTGCTTGAGTGCCCACAATATCCTTACATTCCTCCCTTTTTCCTCTGTTGTGGGAATGGGTCATCGTAATCTCTGAGCTGCTTCCTGCTGAATGGGGGAGTAGTGGGGGAAGAGGAATTGGAAGGAAACAAGAGACCCACCATTAGACCCCAGAGAAAAGCAGAATATACAGTGATTTCAAAGGGGGAAAACTCTAGAAAAGTTCCCTGAAGCCACAGGTCAGTTATTTGCTGAGTACAGTGAGGGTAGGAGGTTGTAGGGGAGAGCATCCAGGCATCCGCGGCCAAAACTTCCAGGAACAGGGACCATTGGTGATGTAGATCCATTTAACAGCGGGTTAGCCGATTCGATGAAGAGCGGGTAGGATCCTCGGTGGCCAGGAGCTGGTAATTTCTAAGTAAAAGCTGGTTAAAAGTTTGGTTAGAAATTCTTCCAAGTTGGGGCCGGCCCAGTGGTGCACTGGAGAGTGCGCCACTTGGGAGCGCGGCGGCACTCCCGCCGAGGGTTCGGATCCCATGTGGAGACCGGTTCCCGCTCACTGGCTGAGCACGGTGCAGGTGCAACACCGAGGGTTGCGATTCCATTGCTGGTCAGTAAAAAAGACAAAAAGAAAAAAAAAAAAAAAGAAATTCTTCCAAGTTGAGTTCGAATGAATTTTATAATGCAGGGCAGAAAAAGACAGGCTATAAATATAACAGTGAGAGGTCCTAATATTGGCCATGCCCAGGTGAGAAGTGAGCCTTGGAAAAAAGAGGAGAAAGGATCAGGGCTGTTGGCTCTGAGGTCTGAGGCTAGGTTGGTGAGCTTGACAATATTGGTTTCTACTAGTCCTGATTCATTGATATAATAGCAACATTCTTCCTGGAGGAAGATGCAAGTGCCACCCTTTTCTGCCGTGAGGAGGTCTAATGCGCGGCGGTTTTGTAGGGTAACTTTAGCTAGGGAGGTGATTTGTCTTTGTAAGGCAGGTAGAGATTCAGCTGTGGAAGTGAGGGCCTTTTGTAGTTTGTTATTAACATCTTTTACCACCCATAGAGTATGTCCCAAGACCCTGCCCAACAGGCCAGTTGCAACAATTGATGCTGTTAAGGACATTCCCACTAGGACTGGGAGAAAGACGGCTCGAGGCTGTCTTGGGGGTGGATGGAAAAGGTGAAAAAGCTCTGTGCAGGAATAGAAGGTTAGTTGGGG
>NW_007726222.1:945929-947581 GCF_000696425.1 Galeopterus variegatus | reverse complement strand
TTCCAGAGTTCAGCTCGAAGATGGGAGAGTAACGGGATAGCTAGGTTGGAGGGTATGTTTTTTTGCGTAGGGATGATTCCTGGAGGTAAAGGGGACCTCCCATACATAATTTCAAAAGGGGAGAGGTTTGAAGGTTTTCTTGGGAGGACTCTTGAGTTTAAACAAGGCTAGGGGTAAAAGGCGAGTCCAGTTGAGGTGAAGTTCTAGAGAAAGTTTAGTAAGGATGTCTTTCAGAGCCCTGTTAGCACGCTCAACATTTCCTGAGGCCTGGGGCCGGTAAGGACAGTGTAAGTGCCAAGGGAGGGAGAGGGCCTGAGATAAATTTTGTATTATTTGAGCAGTGAACTCTGGGCCGTTGTCCGTTTGTATGGAAGAGGGCATTCCAAACCTTGGCATAATTTGGGAGAGGAGTATCAAAGCCACAGTGGTGGCTTTCCTGTTAGTAGTGGGGAAGGCCTCTATCCACCCGGAGAAGGTATCTACCATCACTAGGAGATATTGCTGGCACCTAACAGGAGGCATGTGCGTGAAGTCAATTTGCCAGTCTACTGCAGGGATATTACCCCTAGCTTGATGTGAGGGGTATGGTTTGGCCTTTAAGGGTGTATTAGGGTTGGTACGCTGACAGATGGAGCAGTTGTGAGAGATTTTTTGTAAGAGAGTTTTATCGGCTGGAGTTAGAGGAAAACAGGTTTGGAGGAAGAGCGTTAAACTTCGAGGGTTTGCATGGAATAAATCATGGAGAAGGTGGAAAAGAGAAGATTTATTATCTGTTGTTGGAGCGGGATTGTCTGAAGTACCTGGCAGGAGGGGGAAGAGCGTGACGTCTGGAGTGAGAGGACCTGCAGCAGCAGCCATTCGGGCTGTCTGGTCTGCTTTAGTATTTCCCTGTGTTATGGGTGAGTTGTCCTTTTGATGTGCTTTGCAATGGGAGACTCCTAACTGCTTGGGTAGCCGAGAGGCTTCAAGGAGTTTGTCTATTAAGGCAGAATTCGTTATGGCATTGCCTTTGGTGTTGAGCAATCCTCTTTCCTTCCAAATTGCTGCATGGGATATAAGTATGTGGAAAACATATTTGGAATCTGTGTATAGGTTAAGGGATTTTCCTTCTGTCAGTATACAGGCCCAAGAGGCCGCAATGAGTTCAGCTTGTTGGTTAGTGGTACCGGAGGGTAATGGCTGAGCTTCTATAATTGAGTTTAAAGAAACCACAGCATAGCCTGCATAATGTTCAAACTCACTCCTGAACAAGGACCCATCCGTGAACCAGGTGTAATCAGCCTCAGGAAGAGGGCCCTCAGAGATGGAGGAGTGACAAGGAATGAAATTTTGGAGGGCTTCTAAACAGTTATGAATTGGGGTGTTGGGTGGATAGGGAATAGGGAGAAGGGTAGCAGGGTTTAGAGGCGAGCATGGAAGAATGGTAATATCAAGATTTTCTAGGAAAGAAGAAAGTAAGCCCAAAAGCCTGGATGGGGGAAGGGAGTGTAGAGCCTTGTAGGTGAGGAGGTCTTTTAGATGGTGAGGCGAGAGTATGGTTAAGGGTGCACCAAATGTTAATTTATAAGCCTCCTTTTGCAGTAGATGTCCAGCAGCCAGGGCACGAAGGCAGGGAGCCCAGCCCCGGACAGTAGGATCTAGTTGTTTGGACA
>NW_007726222.1:944248-945280 GCF_000696425.1 Galeopterus variegatus | reverse complement strand
TCCTATTAAGGGTGATGGCCTTTCGAGAAGGAGATAATTCAAATCCTAGATAAGTGACTTCAGTGAGGGATATTTGGGCTTTAGAAGGTGAAATGCGATATCCTCTGTCTTCCAGGAAATTAAGAAGGGAAGCAGTGTCAGCCTGTGATTGTTCCCCAGAGGGACTACAGAGCAATAGGTCATCTACGTATTGTAGAAGAGTTGATTGTGGGTGGGAAGAGAGAAAATGTTTAAGGTCTTGGGCCAGCACCTGACCAAAAATGTGGGGGCTATCCTGAAATCCCTGGGGGAGGACAGTCCAGGTGAGTTGTTCAGAGTGTCGTGCATTGGGGTCAGTCCAGGTAAAGGCAAATATGTCCTGGGAGGCAGGGTCCAGGGGAATGGAAAAGAATGCATCTTTTAAGTCTAGGACTGAATAATGAGTTGTAGAAGTCAGAATCTGGGATAAAAGAGTATATGGGTTGGGCGTTAAAGGATGGATAGGAACACAGCAGCATTAATTAAGCGGAGGTCTTGGACTAGTCGGTAAGATCCGTTTGGTTTTTTTACTGCCAGGATGGGGGTGTTGAATAGTGAGTGTGTAGGGTGGAGGTATCTCTTTTTTAGGAGATCTTTGAAAATGGGTTGGAGTCCATGAAGTGCTGAGGGGGTACTGAGACTGATGTATATATTTGGAGGGATCTTTTAGCTGAATTGTAATAGGTGTACAATGTGCGGAGGAGGGTTTAGTGGTGTCCCATACAACAGGGTTTACAGGGTATGATAAAGAAGGGTATGTTTCCTGATTGCCTTCGGGGAGGAGTGCTAATAGGAAAGGGGTTATAGGACATGGGGGAAATATGGAAATGGAAACATGTAGCCGAGTGAGAATGTCTCAACCCAATAAGGGAATGGGGCATTGAGGCATGACCAGAAATGAGTGTGAAAAAGGAGAAGGAACACCTTCAATATGGCAAGTTAGTGGAGTTGTTCCGCGGGGGTATATGTGTTTTCCTCCTACCCCAACTATAGGAGAGAGGTCAAGTGTGGTTG
>NW_007726222.1:936231-943834 GCF_000696425.1 Galeopterus variegatus | reverse complement strand
GCCATCCACAACAATAGTTACCCTGGGCTCGCTTTTTGTGATGGTCATGGTCGGGAAGGAGCCAGGGCCCCGTCAGTCCTCTTCCTCTTCAGCCAGTCCCACCAGAGGTGCTTGAGGTGCCCGGGAAGGCTGGGGCTTGTTAGGCCAGTCTCCCCTTCGGGTGAGTGGACAGTTGGAGCCCCAATGTCCCATTGTTTTACATTTAGGGCATGGCTTGGTGGGAGTCCTGGGTGAGGGGCAATCCCATGACCAATGACCCTCTTTGCCTCACTTAACGCAAGCTCCAGGGGGAGTCTTGGAGGCAGAGGGTTTGGAGGGGCACTTGGAAGGCTGTGTAATTATTTGAGCCAACATTTGGAGGTTGGCCAAATCAGCCTTTTGTTTGCGCTGTTCCTTTTCCTCTTCTCTATTATGAAAGACCTTGAAGGCCACCGATAAGATTTCAGTCTGGGGAGTAGCAGGGCCCTGTTCCAGTTTTTTTAATTTAGCTTTAAAGTCGGGGTAAGATTGGGCCAAAAAGTATGTCATAAGGACATGGCGCCCGTCTTCTGAGGTGGGATCTAGGTTGGTGTATTGTTGAAGAGCCTGAGTTAGTCAATTAAGGAACTCGGATGGGGTTTCTTCCTTTTTTTGGAGAACATCCTGGACTTTCTGGAAATTAACAACTTTGCGAGAGGCCTTTTTAAGACTGGCCAGGAGGCAGGAACTAAAGTCATCTCTGGCCTGGATTCCCTGTGGCGTGTTGTAATCCCAATGTGGATCCTGTTCAGGGACCGCCTGGGAGCCAATGGGGAGGGCAGGGTTTATGCGGTGGGCCTCATCTGCATGGGTCCGAGCTGTGCCCCAGACACGGTCGCATTCCTTGGGAAGGAGGGTGTTGGCCAGGAGCATATAGATGTCATGATGGGTGAGACTGTATGCCTGAAGGACCCATTGGAATTCTTTAATGTAAGTAGAGGGGTCGGTGGTGAAGGACCCTAACCTCTTTTCTAGCTGGGCAAGATCGGCTAATGAAAAGGGAACATGCACCCTAACAACCTGTACCCTAACAACCCCCTCGGCACCAGCTACTTTGCGGAGAGGAGCCATAGTAGAGGAAGGGAGGAGTCCCTGGGAATGAGTTACAGGGTGGCTAAAGGAAGGCACCAGGGCAGGTGAAATGGGAGCAGGCAGGGAATAAGATGGTGGCAAGGTGGGGCTAGGAAATGGCGGGACAAAAGATGGCGGCAGAGGAAATGATGGGGCGAGAGAAGATGGCGGCGAAGCTGCTTGTGGGGGTTGAGGGACAGGAAATGGCAGCGAGGCGGGACTGGAAGAAACAGGGGAGGAAGAGGCAGGAGGGAGAACAGGCTGACTAGGCGAAGCGGAAGATGGTGGCGGAGTTAACTGAGGGGGTTGCGAAGCAGAGGGAGTTACAGGAGGAGGAGACCTGTACGGAGGGGGTTTGTCCACAGGGTCAAAATTATCAGAAGTAGGGGGTAGTGGAGGCGGTGAGGATGGAGGGGGTTTGGAAGCAAGGAGAACCTGGGAAGGAGAACAGGTGAGTCAGTAAGAGGGATTTTGAGCAAGTAGGTAGAAAGCCTCAATGAATGGAATCTCTTTCCATTTTTTCAGGTGCTGGCAGTAATTAAAGAGATCCCAGAGAATGTCAGGATCAAGTGTGCCCTCAGGGGGCCACTTATTTTGGTTATTGGGGATTATAAGGCCAATCTTGTTTGCAAAATTTAGTGAGGAGTTTGGGTTTAATGTCAGGCTTGAGGGATAGGGTGGTGAGGTTGTTTAAGAGACATTGTAAGAGTGAATCACCCCGGAGGGAGGAGGTGGAAGCTCCCATTCTGAGAAGGATCAGAGAGAGAGAGAGAGAGAAGGTTTAAAAGGAGGATTGGAACAAGCCCTTTGGCTGGATGAGAATGACGGGACTCAGAGGGCGTCCCCAATGAGTCGTGCCGTTCCCAGGGGATGGGTTCAAGGATGAACCCAGGAAGGAAGGGGGTGGAGGTCGTCAACTAGACCCTCATTTCCCGTAGGCAAAGATGCCTGGAGCCGGAAGGGACCTAGCGCTAGGGTTTTGGGCGAACAACGGAGGTCCAGGACCTGGAAGGAGGAAGGTTGGAGAGGAGAGAGAGAGAGAGAGAGAGAGAGGGAGGAATGGGGGCTCAGCCTCCGGAGCCGGGGGAATGTGATTAGGGTGAAGGTTTGAATAACCTACAAGCCCGTCAAAAAGAAAAGGGGCTTACCTAATGGATGAGCCGGTGGTGGATGAAGGATGCCAGTGCCGGAGAAAATGGACGAGGGCAGACTGTCAGTCCCGGGGGGTCGCGGAGGAGTCCAAGGAGGTCCAAGGAAGGAGTCCCCTGGCACGGGGTGAACTCCTTCCCGGGTTTTGGCACCAATGAAAGGGCGCACAGACGAAGGAAGCACGTGAGACCCGGGCTGACAGTTCACCAGAGAAGTTCCACTTTATTCAAGGACTGAGCATATATTTATAGGGAGCTGTGTTCCGGGTTTGGATAGGGGGTGGACGGGACGGTAGCTGATTATATGGGGCTGGGCAGGAAGTGAACCCTGACCTGTGACTGGCTGAGGTTTTGGCGCCGGCGGGCTTTTACTGCAGAGAAGAACCCAGAAGGGCGCCATATTGCCAGGGAGTGCCTTCCCCCTCCCCTTCTGCTTGAGTGCCCACAATATCCTTACACAGATGAAGATAAAATATACCCAGTTGGTGAGAAACAGGAAGTTTGAAAGAGGAAAGGAAGGAAACTCAGATGAAAGGCTGAAAGGCTGAAGGATGGTTAAGCGTGAGGAATGGTACATGCCTGTGCTGAGGCTTGAGACGTGGATAGAGACATCTCTGTTACAGTGAAGTTTGAGAATAGAAGCCAGGAGGGAGGGTCGGGGTGGGGGTAGGAAGGAGAGTAAGAAGGTGAGTTCATTTTTGACACAATGCGTATCAGGAGGACTTTTTCAGATGAGAAAGAGAACAGGAATGAAATGATGAGCAAGAGCTCAGTGCAACGAGCAAGGAGGCATTGGGGAGAAGAGAGAGCGGGAACATTATAGATCTGCGACATAACCAGGGCCACTGTAGACAAGCCCAAGTACAAAATGGCGCCGCCCACCTCCTCCCCTCCCCTCCCCCTTCCCTTTACAAGAAGCCTCCTGACTTAAACAGAAACCACTTTTGCTTCTGCAAGGAGGCAGTTCTCCACCCTGATCCACATTAGCATAATGCCCCCCTTGATGGTATCAGCCAGCCCTTGGCGCACTATATAAGCTCTACCACCCCCCACACCTGGTGCTGTCCCCCATTTTCAGGGCAGCCCTGAGCTGCAAGCCACTTTGAGCACAGCCCAGCAGATTTCTTTCTTTAATAAAGCTTGAACAGTACCTGGCATCTCTGCTCACTTTCTTTCAGAACAGAGGTGGGAAGTCCAGGTCGCAGTGGGTATTGACACGGCCTGGGCCAACTGGAGGGGACTCCTGTGATTTTGTGAGGATTTGTCTCAGATCATAAGCACCCAAAGGACAGGATCTATAGGGGACCTTGGAGAAGAATGCAGTGAAACAAACGTCTGCCTCCTGCCCTGCTCATCTCTGGCTCTGCCACAATCCTTCAGGTTCCTCTCCCCAGATCGAGGGATGTGTGAACAAAAGCCAGATGCAAGCTCTGGATTTCAGGACCCATTTCCTCAGTTGCACAGTCTCCACTCCTTATGCTCAGTAAGTTGGAAGACATGGTTGCTTTCATTTCGCGGCTTTCCTTAGCCAAAAAAAGGGTCCTTTAGGAAAAACTTGTCTCCCAGTGCAAGTGGATATTTTTGCTGTTTATTTCTTTGGTCTTCACATCAGCCAGTAGTTCCCCCTTCCTCCATGCCTTTTATCTTTACTAAAATTATTTTTCCTGTTGTTGGGGAGGGAAAAATTTTCTTCCACGCTCGTACTATAGTGCTTGCAGGCCTGCAAATTAACCAGGCAAAAGAAGATTAGCAAGAGAAAAGACAGATTTTTAAATTCACAGTAGTCAGAATTCGCAAAGAGGCCATTAGAATTTGAAGTTAAGCACCATCTGAACAAGGGAAGGGGAGGGAGACAGAGGGTACTTATGGACAATGACTTTTAGGAAAGATAAATGAGCCCTTAGGAGAACAGATGGGAGATATGATAGTTTTATGATGATGTCTATTTAGGCGATTTCTTGTCCTGGTGCCTCTTGTCTCTGGTGGGAGGAGTCAATCTGGTTGTAACAATTCTGGGAAGGGGATTTAGGACAGTTGAATTCATCTGGTAGGCTCTACTTTTAGGCAGATAAATTCAGAAAAACAAACAAACAAACAAAACCTTTTCCTTCGTTTCAAATGCTTTCAGCTCAAAATAATCTTTATGCCACAATTGCATAGTCTGGACTTCTTTATTGTGTTGAGGGATAGGGGAATGACAAAAACCAAACCAAACCTGATGACATTTGCTTATTGAGCTGGCTTAGTTACCCCAGAGGGACCAATATTTGGAACTATAAAGACAAAGCAAGAAAACTGTTCCTAGAGCTCAGAGATCAAAGTCAGCCCCAAATGTATACACTACCTCGTCCTGGGAATACCCTTCTAAGCAGCAGGTCAATCTTCATCACACTTATCAGACAAGAGCCATGGCTTATCTTACTTATTTCCTGGAAGTAATTGTGTCCATGCTCATAAGTCCCTGGGCATATGCTGGTCTTCTTTGGTTAGATGGAACCCCCAGTTCATTTGCCTCTCTTGGTCTTAGATGCAGATGCTGTGGCCAAAAATCAATGCTCCTGCCCTCTCCTGCCCGCTCCCGAGATGCTGAAAGCATACATTTGACCAAGGCAATCAGCGTCTTGGAGAATTCCTTAGATTTCCAAACTACCTGATGAATCAAGGACATGACCGGTGCCATTGTGCACACAATAAGCACAAAATAGCTGCCGGCCTTGTCTTCCACTCCAGTACCAAACACCTCCCCCCTTCTCTTTATGAGAAGCCTCGTGACTTCTGCAAAACAGAAACCCTTTTGCTTTAGCAGGGGCTCAGTTCTCCACCCTGGTCGCATAGCTTCGGCATTAGCATAATGCCCCTCCTTGATGGTATCAGCCAGCCCTTAGCGCGAAGCCTCGTGACTTCTGCAAAACAGAAACCCTTTTGCTTTAGCAGGGGCTCAGTTCTCCACTCTGGTCGCATAGCTTCGGCATTAGCATAATGCCCCTCCTTGATGGTATCAGCCAGCCCTTAGCGCCCTATGTAAGCTCTCTCACCCCCACATCTGGTGCTGCCCTCCACTTTGAGCGCAGTCCAGCAGATTCTTTTCCTTTAATAAAGCTTGATCGGTACTGGTGTTTCGGCTCACTTTCTTTCACTACCACCATAATTCATTTAATGTAAGTCATCAATTTCAGATGTGAAAAAAAGAGATAGAGAGTATTTCCGAATAGGTGAAAAATGAAATATAAAAACCCATGTCTAAATCTCATGATGCTTTCTTTAGAAACCCGACGACTTTCCTAATAAAGTAGAGTTTTATGGATTTATTTTGATCAATTTATCTAAAATGGCTCCACATTGAATCTTTTTGAACCACAATGTGGATGGGTATAGTTCTGTGTGGGTGCTTTTATCTCTTTTCTGATTCTGATCGAGTTTTTCTATCAGATATTGTTCATGTCTGCTTGAATAATTCATTGTTGCTTCAAACTCAATAGGTGCAAAGGAGTTCATTACCTTTCTTGCAAAATTTAGCTTCCCTCCAAAGGTTCCATTTCTGCCTGAGGTATAATTCTCTCCTGGGTATAATTGTCCTGGGCTGAAACCACAGTCATCTTCGAATCTTCCCCCATCCCCACCCTTCAGCTGTATTATCTGTTCATTCTTCCTTTGCAAGTTTCTAGAATCAACCTGATTTTCCATTCCCATTGTGGAGTCTGAACCTTATCACCCTGTCCCTGGATTATTGTGTCCTGACTTTTCTGCCTCTCCTCCCCGATCTCACAGACATTCAATCTAAAGTGCCTGGTTAATCTTCCTATATCTTCTTTTCTATCTGGCACTCTCCTGCTCAAAACGTTCCACGTTATCATCAGAATAAAATGCAAATGTCCCATGTGGTTATTTAAATCCTGCCACAATACATGATCCTTGGGGGGGTGGGGAGCTTGACCTGACACTCCAGGTGGGTTGGTTCATAATAAAATCTAGGGTAGTAATCTCCCAGGGATGTGGCTAGGTTGTGAGGTTGTGCAGTAGCCGTTTTCACTTCCTTGGCCTACTTTTGGTCCAGGTATGTCCTCCGTATGTAGAGCAGCAAGTTATGCAGACACAGGTCTGCTAGCAGTCTCTAGGGGGCATGCAGAATGTCTAAAAAAGATCCTGGTGTCTCACTTAGGCCGCTCTGGAGAAGTCGCTGGCTTCAAGGACCTTTGACGAGGTCTAGGGTACAAAGGACCAGCTTGCCCATCTATAACAATCCAAAGGATCTTGAGACAAACACTTCTAGTTCCCTACTTGGTATCTTTTCTCCTTTTTTTTTTTTTTTTTTTTTTTTTGGTAACAGAACTCAGATTTTTCTTAGAGCAGCAATGTGCCTAGCTTAAAAAGAAGTTTATTTTCCCAGTCTCTCTTGACACTAGCAGGGGGCATGTAATATATTTTTGACCAATGAGACATAAGCAGAAGTGTGCTCAAGATCGCTCAGTTTCCTCCTACAGATGCCAGCACTTCCTCCTGATCCCTTCCTTTCCTTTCTTCTGGTCTGGAATGGAGACGGGAGGTTACAGGTGAGGCAGTCACTTTGCACCTGTGAGGATAAAAGCCACTTGCTAAGGTAGATGGTGGAGAAAGAGAGAAGGAACCTGGGACATTGGTGACGTGGTGGAGTATCTGTACTGCCCAGTCTACGTCTACCTGATTAAGCCTGACCGTAGCTGGTTCTGTTACATGTCACCAAACATCATCAATAAGTGATGCAGAACTTAATAGAAAACAGGTATAAATCATGGTCAAAGAGAAAAACAAAGCTCAGAATTAGGAAAAAAGGACAGGTCCAAAGAACGGAAAGGCAAAGCCTTCCATAGGAAAACAAGGTCCAAAGTCTTGACCACGTAGTCCAGGCTGTGAGGAGTGCGGGGCTGGAGACCATTCACAATGGGGCCAGAGGTGTCATATGGGGCCAGCACGAAGCCTCAGAGGATTCGTGTGGCATCCAAGCCCACAAAAGACTGTTGCGTTCCCCGAACACCACACTTTTGATCATCTTTCTCACTTATTTTCCTGCTTATAAAATCCTACCCATTCTTCAGTGCTGCACAGTCCCCATGTGGGAGGCCTCCACTTCCTCTGTGCATTCCATACCGGCCCGGAGGTGACTTCAGACCGCATTCCATATTGATTTGGAGGTGATTTAAGACGGCATTCCATACGGATTCATAGTTGTATAACAATGAATTGCCATCAAGTCGAAGGTATACCTGTTTCCCAATGTTCATTGCAGCACTCTTCACAATAGCCAAGAGCTGGAATCAGCCCAAATGTCCATCATCGGATGAGTGGATACGGAAAATGTGGTATATCTACACAATGGAATACTACTCAGC
>NW_007726222.1:868763-935776 GCF_000696425.1 Galeopterus variegatus | reverse complement strand
AAGCTCTTACAACAAGAAAATGGAGGGGACACATCTGGGTGGGAGGGGGGAGAGGGAGGAGGGAGGGAGGTTTTGGTGATGGGACACAATAACTAACTACATTGTATATTGACAAAATAAAAATTAAACAAACAAACAAACAAACAAACAAAAAACAATGAATTGCATGTGAGCAAGCCATACACTTTTCAATTCTCCCTTTAAAAATACTTTCATCAAAGCCATACATATTTATAGCTAAAAAATTAAATATGCCTAAAAAGGCTGTCATGAAAAACAACACACCCTTGCCCTCCTCCAGCACCCCAGTCCTCCTCCCCAGAGGCAGCCACTTTCAACTCATTCAGCTGTTTTTCGTATTTACTACCTGATTTCAAACAAAGTACTTATTATGCTATTCCTTGATATTTCCATTTAAAATTTTACATATTAACTTTTGTCCCTTCCTCTCACTGAGCCTCCCAATAAAGATGTATCACAATTTTTAGTTAAATCAGCGCTTGGCATGTTCATGGGTATGATCATACACATTTTGTCCACAGTACTTTCTTTGCCTATGTTTAAATTAATAATTGCCTGTTTTTGTTAATTTGCATAGTTGTCTGTGTACCTATTCTAAATATTTTCCCCCAAATTTCTTTTATTTCTCATACACCTATCATTATTTCTTTCAAAATACTTAAATATTTCAAATGCTCTATTAATTCATTTTTTTTCCCAGTCTTCCCCATTTCCAAAGTCTTCCATTTTTATGCTCCAGTTTTTTTTTCTTTGGTGGCTGGTCGGTAAGGAGACCCAAACCCGTGATCTTGGTGTTATAGGGCTGTGCTCTAACCAACTGAGAGGCTGGCCAGCTCTTTCTGCTCCAATTTGGACTAGGTTTAACCTCAACCATGACCTAGGACTCCCTTTTCTACTGTTCTGTATTGGTTCTTCTGATTTCTGGACTCTGCATTTTTGATCTTTGTGGTTTATTTCCTCAGCTTGCTCAGGAAGCATGTTCTCTGGAACCTTCCTAAGAACAGACATAGAGGAGGTATATGTTGTGAGTCCTTGCATGTTGAAAACATCTTTATTTTGTCCTCATACTTGATTGGAAGTTGGGAATATACAGACTTCTCACTGAATTGTTATGGCAGAGCTCCATTGCTCCCAGCTTCCAGTTAGGGAATCTGGTGTCCTTCCGCTTCCCAGTCCTTTGTATGCAGTCTCCTTTTCTTTTAGTAAGTTGTTAGGATTCCCCTTTATTCCTAATGTTCTGAAATGCCATCATGATGACCTTTTATCATTCACTGTGCTGATCATTCAATATGCAAATTTCTGTCCCTTGGTTCTGGAAAAGTTCTGGATTGATTCCTTTGATAATTTTCTCTCCACTTTTCTCTGTTCTCTCTTTCCGAAACTATTGAGATTCTGGTGCTCTTAGACTGGTCCTCTATCTCTTTTATTTTCTCATCAATTTTCCGTCTCTCTATCTTTTGTTTTACTTTCTGAAGACTTTCTTGACAATCTTTCAAACTTCCTTTTGAAAATTTTTGCTATCACTTTTACTTTCCAGGAACTTTTAAAATCATCTAATTGTTATTTTTTCATGGTATCCTGCTGTTCTTTGTTTTTGATGGCTGGCCTTTATGGGGATCAGAACCCTTGGCTTTGGTGTTACAACACCATGTTATAACCGACTGAGCTAACCAGCCACTCTCCTGCTCTTTTTTCATGGATGCATTATCTCCTGTTTTGCTGAGAATGTGATACTTATTTTTTGTTTGTTTGTTTGTTTACTGCTCTGTCTCTGTATCTTCAGGGTTTCTTTTTTACTCTTTGTTTCAGGCTTGGTTTCTCATGTTAAAGACTTTCCTCAAGTGTCTGGAGATTCTCTGATTTCTGTTCATAGTGAAGTAAGAGGCATCCAAAGCCTGATGAGAAGCTCTTGTGTATGTTTAGGGCTTGCTGAGCTGCTAGACTGAATAGTGAGGGGGTGGCCCGCTGTCAGCATTAGGAATTCCTTTCTCTAGGACTATTCAATTTCTCAAAGAATACCCCAATCTTCTACATGGTTGTCAGCTTTCTGGAAGCAGGACAGACAAAAAAGGCTGGGGCAGGGGGTGGTAAGGGCTAAGTCCCCACTCTTTAATATAGAGAATTTTCCTTAATCCTCCTCTTTTCAGCTTCTCGCCTCACGCCCATTCTCCACCTTGCCAGGTGTTCTGGGTCTGTGAAAGGCCCTCTTAGTTTTTCCAGAGAAAACTCCCTCATCTTCTTGCTTCCGCCCATGCCACCCCTGCAGTCTACTGTCAACATAGAGCAGGAGCAGTCCTGTTAAAATGTGGGTCAGGTCAGGTGACTCCTCTGCTTAAAGTTCTCAAATGCTTTTCTGCTCATCTTCTTGCTTCCGCCCATGCCACCCCTGCAGTCTACTGTCAACATAGAGCAGGAGCAATCCTGTTAAAATGTGGGTCAGGTCAGGTGACTCCTCTGCTTAAAGTTCTCAAATGCTTTTCCATCTGAAAGTCCTCATAATTGCTCAGAAGGTCTCCTGGCCTCCATGCTTGCAGCTTGGATTTTTTGTCATATCACTCTCCTGTTCTCTCTCACTCCATTCCAGACCTGCTGGTGCTAGAACACACCAGGTGGGATCCTACCTGAAGGCCTTTGCACTTGCTGTTTCTTCTGCCTGGAATGCTCTTCCACCAGTGCGCTACACGGCTTGTCCCTCACTCCTTCAGGTCTTCACTCAACTGTCCCTTCCTGGTAAGCCTTCCCTGGCTGCCCTAACTAAGATGGCAACCCCCTGCCCTGATACACACTCTCTATCCCCTTTTCTTGCTTTACTTTTCCCCTAAGTATCATCCCCATCTGATATACAATTGAATATATACTACTTTCTGCTGTTAGTTTCTCACCTGCCATCCTCTATTGGTGCTTTCCAGCCCTGTGAAGGCAGGAACTCATTACACCCCTCCCCAGTGTCTAGAACAGGGCCAGGTATGTAACAGGCATTTAATAATTATATTGAAAGAAACAAGTAAAGAGAAGGGGGGCTGGCTGGTTAGCTCACTCAGAGTGTGGCACTGCTAACACCAATGTCCAGGGTTCAGATCCCCTTACCAGCCAGCCTACAAAAAAAAAAATTGGATGAGACACACCAGAAGTGAAAAGTAAAAGCAGTTTTACTTAGCAAAGAAAGAGGGAAGAGTACACTCTGGAGAAAATGGAGCAGGCTTGAGCAAGAGAGGAGAGTGCTCAAGAGCTCCGAAGGTTATATTCCTGGGGTTTTAAGTCTTCTTAGCTGGATTTGTGCCATTTGGTCATTGGTTGAGCCCTGAATGTAATCTCCGGAAGAGTACACTCTGGAGAAAATGGAGCAGGCTTGAGCAAGAGAGGAGAGTGCTCAAGAGCCCCGAAGGTTACATTCCTGGGGTTTTAAGTCTTCTTAGCTGGATTTGTGCCATTTGGTCATTGGTTGAGCCCTGAATGTAATCTCCGTCATATTGGTTAAAAACACTGGTGCCCTAGCTGGTGGGAACTCATTGGTCTAACCAAATGACCCCAACGTTCAGGGGGGCTCCCTGTCTGGAATTGTCTGTCTCCTGTGCATGCCTGCTCAGGGAACCGGTTTGTCTCGTTTGCAAATAATCAGTTTTTTCTTCTTCTGCTCTTGTCTCTAGCTTCCTGCCTCAAAATGATCCTGAAGTATTCTGTTTCCTTATTAGTGAAAAAGCAACCCTGTGAGATGATGGCTGATGATTGTCTTTTTGTTGACTTTTTTAAAAAAGAAGTTAGATTACTCATGTTTCTGGGGAGGTTTTCATTGTGCATATTCCATCAGGAAAGGTAGGCCATTAAGAACTCCTTGGTAGGCAAATAAGTGACCTCATGAATTTCATGAAAGAATTAGAATTAGACTTAGAAATTAGCTTGTTAACTTGCAAATGATAAGAACACAGAAACAATCAGTAGAAGAACATTAGTTCTATAGTCAGTGATATTACTAATTACTTTAAATGTTTAAAATGATGCCATTAAGGATAAATGGCAGATTTCCCTACAGAATTCAATCAGTTAGCCCTGTCTTAAGGAGTCTTTCTTGGTGTTCAAACTAATAATTTGATTGAAGTGCTCCGTCAGAAACGTCCCATAATTATTTCCAGTCAAGAGATGGATGCATTAAGGTTGCTCATGATATATACTACTATGTTTGGGAAAAACCTGCTTCTAGAACTATAAATTGCTTTTTAATGCATTTTAAATGGAGATTTGTTTTTTTCAGGTGGGTATATTATAATTATATTCTCATTTATGCAAATTAAACCATTTACTAAGCAAGCACAATGTTTTCCAACTCCAAATACCTACTCAATGATAATTATTTTCCATCAAGTCATCTGAGACTGTCCATTGTTAACATTCACTACAATAATTGTCAGAAGAATGCTTGCAGTCTTAAAATCGTCTGCCGCAGTATGTAATGGAAAAGTTATTACAGTGCCAGGAAAAACAAAGTGAAATCATGATCTGCCTTCAGTTTATCAAGCTTAAATTACAGCTAAATTTGAATTAAATTTAACAGAATAATTCTGTTGAATTCGAATTCAATTCTAATGGAATTCAAATTAGGAGGAATATGTTCTGTTTCCCTAAAATAAAGGGATAATTAAAAAATCTTGTAATCATTTGATTGGCTGTTAAAAAATGCAGTAGTTTTAGTTCAAAAAATGGCAATACAGTAGACAGTAATGTCATTGTAATTCTTCTCTCTAAAACATTGCTAGATTTGAAAGAAAAATGCAGTCTATAATTTTGCCATGTTACTAAAAACATTTTACTAAAGAAATGGTGAAGACCGGATGCTTGTGCCACTCAATTATTTCCATTTGCCAAGTAATGGAGCAAGTGTTCTCTCCCCTTTTTCTTAACATTGGATTTGCATTTTCAAATCTGTTTATGATGTCTTTTGTTAAGCTTCATTTATAATGACATCCCTTTACCCCCTCTCCACCCTTAACTCTGGTCATGTATGTTGGTGAAGGAGAGAGGGCAGGGGTGGCCAACATTAACCAACACATT
This sequence comes from Galeopterus variegatus, assembly GCF_000696425.1. Classification (NCBI taxonomy): domain Eukaryota; kingdom Metazoa; phylum Chordata; class Mammalia; order Dermoptera; family Cynocephalidae; genus Galeopterus; species Galeopterus variegatus. The sequence continues at coordinate 930,709 of NW_007726222.1, read as the reverse complement.
CCAGATGTGATTCTCTCATTTTCAAAGGACTGCATGATTGTAAAATACTCTTAATGCTCTCCCTATGCCAGTCACAATTTAACCATTTTTTGATGACCCAGAAAGCACATCATAATCTTATGAGGGCTGTTACTTGAGTTTTCCAATTGGTATCTGGAGAAATCTTTGCAGGTTGGGCTGGGAGGAGAAGAGAGAATGGGAGAAGAGTTTCTTGGAGACTGGGTGAGGAGAGAAGAGAGAGAAGAGAAAAAGCAATAGAGAAAATTTAACTTTAAAAACATTACTTAGATCAAAGACTACATATGAGATCTTAAAAGAACTCTGTGCAAATCATTGGACAAACTGACACAACGGTGGCCAGCCTGTGACAATGCTTCTGGCCATCGCATGGTTCAGGTGTTATGTAAATGAAAAAAAGTGCAGCAGACTGTGAATGAGTGGATGTAGGCAGGTGGGGAGAAACACATGAACTGAACACTCTGTCTTTCTGGCTCTCAGTGCTTGAAGTATGTGAGCAGCAGCCATTTCTCCCAGGACATAGTTTCCAAGGTCAATTTCAATTAAGTGGGCAGAATATTTGATCAGGCTGCCAAAAGAAAATGACAAAACAAAATGGCATTGTGCCAAGCATGGTTATTCAGAGAAACTCAATCTAGTTACTTTGGAGAATGATCTTTGCTTTTAAACTTCTCCACCTCCCCACCCCCCAAGATGATGTACTGGCCCAGTTCAAGACTGGAGAAATCCTGAATCCAGTTTTTCCCAATTTGATCTCTCTACTTTTGATGATTCTCCTAGGTAGGTTGGTAGGATAAGGATTTTTTAGTTGCCTTAAAGCCTCCATTCATTTACTTATTTAAAAGACATTTGGGTTCCCAAACTGGCCAGCTGCCAAAAAAAAAAAAAAGCTATGCTGTGATATCATGCAGGACTTCCCAGTCATTTAGATTTTACACACCAGCAAAATGTCAAAAAATCTGGAGGAATTGACAAAGGGTTTGGCAATTTTTAATATGTCAGGTGATATCATGCAGGACTTCCCAGTCATTTAGATTTTACACACCAGCAAAATGTCAAAAAATTTGGAGGAATTGACAAAGGGTTTGGCAATTTTTAATATGTCAAATAAGATGCTATAAATGATACTAATTTTTTGTTCATTTGAAATATGTAAGTTGTGCTTTAACAAATCATCCTGTCAAATGTAACCACTGTCCATGTAGTTGAACTTCTGGGATCAAGAAAAAATATTTAAATTGATTCCCACCATAACCGGTGGGGCATCTAACTCAACTGTGAAAAGACACATCACACATCACCTTGCTGCTGATTACATGGCCTGTGGTCTCTCCTCCATCCCCTTCCCCCACATACTGCTCTGCAACAGCCCTCCAGCTTGGGGTAGCTTGTTAGAGTAGATGTGAAGGTTTCAGGTCACAGCCTGTGGGACTACTGCTGGGTGTGGGGGGTGCTTTGCCTGCACCCCTGGCTTCTCTTTTTAAGTCTTAAATAATGTCCCTTCCAAGCCCCTGTCTCCCCAACTCCCACCCTTGGCTGAAGCATAGATTGTAACCACTCCACTCCCCTCTGAAATTGGCCTTTGGTGAGGAATTGAGGGCTTTCCCCATATCTTTTTCCCCCATATCTTCTCTCCCACCTTCACAAAAGGGGTGCTGCTTTTTCCTTCCTCCTCCTGAAGTCCCTTTTTGCACCATCACTACCCAGCGCTTTCCAGGACACTTTCTTGCTTTGGCCAGAAGCCATCAGGTAATGTCGGAAAGAGTAACCACATTGATTCACTCTCCACCAGCCTAGGGAATGCATATTGGGTCCTCAGCCCTGCCACCCTCTGCTGTCATCATCAGCTGATGGGTTTTTTAGCTCAGGTTTTGATAAACTGAAAAGAACAGTCACCAGGATTACTCAGACCTGCCAGCTCTCAGAGTCCTTGGTGGTTAAACTTGGAGAAAGGCCACATGAAGACATTTGTAAGCACACACAATCCCTCTGAATTGTTCCCTCCCCCCCTGTAATTGCTTTTGCTCTTAAAAATTGAACAAATTTGGAAAAAAAAGATGCCCTCCTTATTAAAAAATAATTAACTGCTTAAAACAAATATAATAATAATATATTCTGGGATTTTAAAAGTAAAACTTGTTCCCTCCCCCCCTGTAATTGCTTTTGCTCTTAAAAATTGAACAAATTTGGAAAAAAAAAGATGCCCTCCTTATTAAAAAATAATTAACTGCTTAAAACAAATATAATAATAATATATTCTGGGATTTTAAAAGTAAAATATATGACAACAATAGCACAAAGTATGGGAGAGGAAAGTATACTGTTGTAAGATTCTTGTACTATAAATGAAGTAGTATATATTATTTGAAGGTAGACTGTGATAAGCTAAAGATGAATACTGCCGGGCCGGCCCGGTGGCGCACTGCTACAGTGCCTGCTTGGGAGTGTGGCGGCGCTCCCGCCGAGGGTTTGGATCCCACATACAGACTGGCCGCTCACTGGCTGAGCGAGGTGCGGGCGCAACACCAAGGGTTGCGATCCCGTTGCCGGTCCTGGTCCGGTACGGGCGCAACACTGAGGGTTGCGATCCATTGCCGGTCACAAAAAAAGGAAAAAAAAAAAATTTAAAGATGAATACTGTAAACATTAGAGCAACCACTAAAAAGAAAAAAAAAAAGGACAAAGAGCTAATGATCCAACAAAGGAGATAAAAATGGAATTATTAACATCACTCAATCCAAAAACAGAGAAAACTAGTTCAAAAAGGAACAAAGAAGAAATAAGACAAATAGATGCCAAGGACAGTAGTAGATTAAAAACCCAACCATATTGATAATTACATTAAATGTAATGGTCTAAACAACAATTAAAGACAGAAATTGTCAACCTGGGATTCTGAGGTATGGAGCTGAGGACTGACCCCTCCTCCTACATCCAGGCACGCAGCTGCTGCCATGAGGCCATCCTGGGATCCTGAGGCATGGATCTGGGGACCGACCCCTCCTCCTGCAACCATGCAAGGAGCACACCAAAACCACCACTTCCATGTGGGTGCTCCACCACAGCCACCACAATAGCCACAGCTGCCACAAAAGTGGCTAGATGCCACAACAGCGTGCAGATGGCCTGCCAGCTACTCGAGTGCATCGACACAAGGAGAGTCACTAGTGTATACCAAAGAAAAGAAGAGGATGTCTCTCCCCACAAAGCCCATTCCAGAGTGATAGAAGAAGCATCTGCTCCATGATAATAGTGTGGAACCTGAACATACCTCTCTCAGCACTGGACAGATCATTTAGGCAACAAATCAACAGAGTAACCATTACTCTTTCAGAAGGAGAGACGAAATCTAGGGTTATCAGAGGAGGGAAGGGGGAGGGGGGTGGGGAGAAATTGGACAAGGGGCATAAAGGATAAGTACAATTTGTAATAACATAATGCTAATAATATTGATTTGATCAACATGTCAACATTGAACTCCCAAAGTGTGTATAATCAATTATGATTCAATAACAAAAAGACAAAAATTGTCAAATGAATAAAAAAGCTCTCAACTATTTGCTGTCTACAAGAAACCCAATTTGAATATGGAAACACAGGTTACAAGTAAAAGGATGAGGACATATATCATGTTAATATTAATCAAAAGAAAGCTGTAGTGGCTATATTTTTATCAGTCAAAGTAGATTTCAAAGCAGGGACTATTACCAGGGATAAAGAGGATCATTTTTTTTCCTTTTTGTCTTTTTTACTGACCGGCAACGGGATCGCAACCCTCGGTGTTGCGTCCGCACCGGGGACCGGCAAAGGGATCGCAACCCTTGGTGTTGCACCCGCACCGCGCTCAACCAGTGAGCGGGAACTGGTCTCCACATGGGATCCGAACCCTCGGCGGGAGCGCTGCCGCACTCCCAAGTGGCGCACTCTCCAGTGCGCCACCGGGCCAGCCCAAGAGGATCATTTTATAATGAAAATGAGGGTTAAATCATCAAGAGACATAATAATCCTAAATCTTTATGTACCTAATAACAGAGCTTCAAAATGCATGAAGCAAAAAATGATTAAACTGCAAGGAGACAGAAAACAAAGTCGCAATTTTACCCTCTTTTAAAAATAATTGATGGAACGAGTAAACAGAAAATTTGTAAAGATATAAAAAGCTTGAACAACACTGCCAACCAGCTTGATCTAATTGACGTTTGTGGGACATTCCATCAAATAACAGCAGAATACACATTCTTTTCAAGTGCACATGGAACATTACCAAGATAGATCAGATCTGGGACATAAAAGCAAATATGTTGTCCAACCACAGCAGAATTTAATTAGAAATCAACAAAAGAAAGATATCTGAAAAATTTACAATATGTGGAAACTAAACAGCACTCTTCTAAATAACCCATAGGTTAAAGAAGAAATGAAAAGGGAAATTAGAAAATAGTTTGAGCTGAATGAGAATAAAAATACAACACATCAGAATTTGTAGGATGCAATGAAAGCAGTGTTTAGTGCTAGCATAAATGTTTATTAAAAAAATAGAAAGGTTTAAAATCAATAACTTTTAGTAATCTAGAAAGAGAAGAGCATATTATTTTTTATTTTATTTTTTGTTTTTTAGTGGCTGGCTAATACAGGGATCCAAATTCTTGACCTTGATGTTACAAGGTGGCCCTCGAAGCAACTAAGCTAACCAGCCAGGCTGAGAAGAGCATATTAAACCCAAGGTAAGCAGAACAAAGGAAATAATAAAGATAAGAGAAGGAATCGATGAAATTGAAAATAGAAAAACAGTAGAGAAAACCAAAAGCTGATTCTTTGAGAAGATCAATTAAATTGGTAAATTTCTAGCCAGATTGATCATAAAAAGAGAAAACACAAATTATCAATATCAAGAATGAAAGAGGAGACATCACTATAGATCCTATAGACATTAAAAGGATCATAAGGAAATATTATAATTTTATGCCAATGAAATTAACAACTTAGATGGAATGAACAAATTCCTTGAAATACACTAAGCTTTGCCCAAGAAAAAATGGTCAGAATAGCCCTATACCTATTAAAGAAATTGAATTTGTAGTTAGACATCTTTGAATAAAGAAAGCCCCATGTACTGGCCAGCTGCCAAAAGAAAAAAAAAAAAAAAGAAAGAAAGAAAAAAGTGAAAAAAGAAAGCTCCAGGTCCAGATGTCTTCCCTGATAAATCTGCCAAGTATTTAAGGATGAAATAATGCCAATGCTACACAAATTATTTCATAAAATAAAAGAGGAGGGAACACCTCCTAACTCATTCTGTTAGGCCAGAATTACTCTGATCCCAATATAAGACAAAGACACTGCAAGAAAAGTACAGACCTATATACCTCATGAACACAGATGCAAAAATTCTTAACAAAATTTTACCAAACAGTACAGCCTGGGGTCCTCTCCACCCAGCATGGTTTTCCTACAGGAGCTGCAAACCTTGATTTGTGGCCTGGCCCACTGGGATGTAGATTCAGTGGAGCTAGGCAGGAGATCCCTAAAGTTGTCAAGGTAAACATGGCAAGGAAATATTCTGTTTTTTCAGCAGTGTTTGGGAATAATTGTGTTTTTCTGCCTGAGGAGGTTAAGGTGACTTTATAATCAAACACAAAAGAGTCTTCACTCCTGAGTAGGCTGCCCTTTTTCCTCAGGTCACATTTGGTTACATTTTATATTACATCCTGACTTTAGGGAAGAAAAATCTGGAACTCATACCTCCTTTCTTTCCTCAGTTGACAATTTCTTAAAATGGGGCTTCTAGTGAGGTCTTTGAGACCCTTTATGGATTCACAGGCAACTGCTGTGTCAGGTACCAAGACAAAGGTGGGTCACTACCTCCCTTTCAGAGCTGACAAACCTCACCGGAAACTGCTAAAAAGCTGCAAATGAATCATTGTCCCTATGACTTAATTCAAGGACTCAGTTTTGGAAGGCAAATAAATAAAATTTGTTAATTTGCTACTCACCATGTTAAAATTTGAGTGAATTCCAACAAGTCATTTTTTTTCTTTTTCTTTTCCATCTATGCCATTATCTGCCAAATGTAACTTCCCTAACCAAGGACCATTTTCAGTCAAACCTTTACTTTTTTTCCCTAGTTTGTCAGTTAAAAAAATAAAAAGTAGAAATTATGCTTTTAAAAAAAGTGTTTGATTGGTTTCTTTGGATATGAATTTAATGTGCTGAATTGTTGGATGAATTAAACAGGATTTATTTTCTTTCAGAACACAGTTGGAGGGATGAAGACTGGCCCATCCTTTAGTTTTAATGGAGGTAAGCCTAACTTGTCTAAATCTCATTTGTCCTTAGATCCAGGCCATGGGAATGATAGCAAATGACGGCTGTCATGAATAATATAACAGTGTTAACATCCTACAACAGCATCTGGAATTTGGTCGTGGCCATGTATTGAATTGTGTTCCCCAATGTCCATGTATCTGCTACGTGTCTGAAGTTTAATCCCCATGTAACTGCTGAGGGTGGGAAATCCTATTACAGTAATCGAAAGGTAGGGCCTTGAGGAGGTGATTAGACTGTGAGCATCATGCCTAGTAAATGGATTAATAAGTTGATGGTTTAATGGTGGTCATGGGTGTGGTTCTGAGGGCTTTAAAAGGAGAGCACATGAGGAGCTCTCTCTCAGCTCTACCATCCACAAAGGTAATATCCTTTGTTACCACCGAAGAAGACCCTTACAAGATGTGTTCCCTGGACTTTGGACTTCCCAGCCTCCAAAACTGTAAGCAATAGATTTCATTTTCTTTCAAATTACCCAGTTTCAGGCATTTCTGCTAAAAGCAACAGAAACAGATGAATACAGTAGCTATTTAATAAATACTTGTTGAGTAAATGAATGAATGAATCAATGACTAATAGAGTGCAGGGTGTAATCGCTCCATGGAAACTTTTATCTCACTGTTCATTGTTTTTCCAAGAACAATGTCACTAATAATGGCTTGAGACCACTCATGAACACAGATGGAAAAAGATTTTTCTACTTATAAACTCTCTTCACAAGCATAAATGCCTTTGAAAATTCAGTTTCCTGTCCAGAGTGATTAATGGCGTGGATGCTGATTGCACGTGGCTCTCGTGTCTGTTTGCCCTCTTCCCACATGCCCAAATGCAGCGGTGGGTGAAATATGATGCTAACAGGGCCACGGCCGAAGGCTGAATGCCAAATGCTGAATGCTAAATTCCAATACAGCTGCTCAGCTTTGCAAGGAAAGAAACCGTCTCAGCCAGTCTACACCCCTAACTTAGCCAGCATGGCACAAATGTATGTCCTTGGCAAGGAAGGGAGCTTTCAGACCTGGGGATGACCTGGTACAACTTGCAGCCCCATGGGAAGACAATCCAAATCTCCCCCCATCTGGTGGTAAGTCAGGTAACAATGTCATCTTTATCCATGAAAAATAACCAGTTTGGAAAATGCTATTCCAAACCACTCTCCAGAATTCAGACCTCTAATGAGTTACAGTGACCGTGTTGGAAGGTGGGAAGGCTGATGTTGATTAGTACAGGGATTTCCTGTTTCAGGGCTTGAACCAAAGTTCAAGCAAACCCAAATTTTTTTTCTCTGGGTTGAAAGCAAATTTCCTAGGAGTGAAGGTGAGTCTATGTTCAGCCTCTGGTAATACTTGATCCACCCCAGCTGTATTCACCCCAGCCCATTTTTACCCAATCTTACATTTCTTTACTTTAAAACTAAAAGAAGCTCACCAACAGTAATCTCTTTAGTTTACCCCCTCGTGTCAGAGAATTTAGCAGTGGCATAGCTATGCTTAGTTGTGCGCAAAAGGCAGGTTGGTGTAGTGAAATGCACAGAATCCCCAGGTTTAAAAACTCGCTGGTCTACAGCTATATGACCTCGAACGTGCCAATCTCATCTAATCTTGGAAGCTAAGTGGAGTCTGCCTGGTGAATACTTGGATGGGAGGTTGCCTGGAAATATCAGGAACCGTAGGCTTTAAAAATTTTTTTAATAAAATAAATAAAACATCTCTCTGGAAAATACTGTATGACTGCCCAGAAAGTCGTTTAACTTCTCTGAACCTAAATTTTCTCATTGGTAGAATATAAATTATAATACCCATCTCCTAGAAGCATTGTGAAATAACAGTTGTCAAGGCAGTTAGTGCACGGTAAATACAGTTCCTTGCTTCCCAGTGTCACTTCTGGATTTCATGTTATTGGAAACACTAAATGAGAACAACCTGGTGGAGAACTTCCATGTGCAAAGTGTGTTCCCTTCCACCACTGCCGCCCTGAGGGATCAGACATGTTTTTCTGACAATGGCACGCCTTCCCTGGAGGCCACTCTATGACTGAGTATGGACCCACCCAACCTTTGCTTCTTCCTGTTTTCTTTTTTAATTGCCAAATTTCCCCATTTGTCCCTGACTTCAGAATCTTTCTCTCCTCCCGCACTGAACTGGCTACTAGCTCCTGTCAATTCTCCACCCATACGTATCTAGACTCTATCTTTCCATCAAGAGTCTCAATTCTCCACTTTTTATCTTCTCTTGCCTGTAAAAGCCTCCTGGCTAGTCTCTCGTCCTCCAGAAGTTCCCACCTCTAAAGCAAAGCTGCAAAGCTGCCCAAGGTATGAGTACTTTTGAAATACCCAGTTCTCACTCTGTCACAGTCTTGCTTCAAAACCATCATGGCTCCCCATTTGCTCACAGCAGAAAATCTAACTCCCTAACTTAGGATTCATGGCTTTTGGCCATGTGCGTCCACTGACCTCTTCAGCCACATCTCCAGCCACTCTCCCAGTGACTGGATGTTCTCTCTGCAGAGAACATCACACTTCCCAGGTGCTGAACACTCCAGGCATCTTCATCCTCGGAGCCTTTTCTCATGTGGTCCCCTCTGCCTAGAAAGCCCCCTCTTACCCAGCTGGTAAACCTCTTCTCATTCCTTCCAGAGAGAGCTCTATTTCTTATGTGGGTCAACACCCAAAGGTCAAGTGTAAACTTCCACGGAATCAGCATTCCCCAGAGAGGCTCCCCATCTCCCTCATTCTGGCCTCTTCTGGGACCACAGGACAGATGGGTATCATCCGTTCTGGTGGGCATTAGATTGTTCTGCTTACCCACTACTCAAATGTTCCTGTGGATATCAGGCCCTGGTGGGACCTTCTCCTTGTGGTTGAATTTTTTTCTTTTGTTAAAAATAGTTTCTTTCCATTGACAAGGAACATGTGTAATCTCCTGTGCAATTCCCAGTTTTATAAGCCAGAACATAAACTCTTTGCTTGATTACAGGACTTAAGGATGCAAAGTGTGATTAGTGCTGAATGATTCACACCTTGGACCTGGGAACTATCTATGGTGGTTTCCATTGTTTATCTGTCACTCCAGGATAAAACCCCAAATAAAATAACTTCAGGATTATAACTGGTAACTTCCTGTTTTGTAACTAACAAGGTCATTTCGAAGATTACATCTTTTTTGTGTGTGTGTGTGGCTGGCTGGTAGGTGATTCAAGCCCTTGATGTTGGTTTTATCAGCACCATTCTCCCCCAAGTGAAGATTACATCCTGACTTTTGAACCTCACCTTTGCATTCCTTAATGCCACTGTCATGTCTGTTGACTGTGGCTATGACATAGGCAGTGATTCCTTATTTGGGGGAATGAGTTTGCCACTCTGATGGCATGCTACTGTAGTAAAGGTCTGACTGATCCCAAGCTTATGGAAGGGCCATATGGTTGGCTTTTGCCCCCCGTATAGGCTTAAGTCATATACTGGTCCTCCTTGTCATAATCCTCCAGAATTAAAACAGCCCTGGAGATTATGGTGTGGGGCTTGGGCTGGAGGTGGAACAGGCCCAGGTGACAGGATATTCCCGAGTCCTCACTGGGTCTTTCAGAACTTTTGGGGCCCTGAGGCAACAAGGCAGGACACTGGCTGAATGGGGCTCAGTGAAAGCATCTATCTACAGATGGCTGTTCCTGACAATCTTTCAGTGACTTCCAATCTGCAGACATCTCCCGGCTCTTTATGGACCTCACAGGTTTGTGACTAGGCATAGGACATGCCAGACATCATCTACTTGAGGGCTGATAAACCTCCAGGCCCAGGGTTCCTCAGTTCCTGTATCCCCATGGTACAGACAGCCATGGGGCTCAGAGACGGGTGCAACAGAGTATGCAAAAGACAAGAGAAGTCAAACAGAAATGGGCCTGGACCCTGTTTGTTCTGTGGTTTCCAGGGCAGATAAGAGGCATCTAGGATCCTCACTCTCCCCTCTGATTTCTTCACTAAGAAAAAGAAATCCAGAGCAGGCAATCTGGTTTTTTAAAATCTAAAACAGTAGTCGTCAAAGTGTGGTCCCTGGACCAGCAGCATCAGCATCACCTGGGCACTTGATAGAAATGCAAATTCTCCAGCCTTACCTCAGCCCTACTGATTCAGAACTTGGGAGGTGGTGCCTACAATCTGTTTTAACAAGCTCTCCAGGTGCCTCTGGAGCTGCTCAAGTTTGAGAACCACTGGTCCAGTGATTCTTCATGTTCAGGGGTGCTCTGAGGCAGAAGTGGCCTGGACAAACATGTCTAACCTCTCCAAGCATAGAAATGGTGTATTTTGTTTCTTCTATCAACTTATTAATGGCTGCTCAGTATGAAGTTGTTAGGTTCTTGTAATTATTACTCCAAATGAGAGGAGTAATAAGTGGTGTCAGGCTTCTGAATGGGGGTTTTGGCTCATACAGCATTGTGGGGACAACTTTCCAAACAGCAGGCCAAAGGCTCCTGCCCACAAAGGGGCGTGCATAAAAATAGTTTGGCTGTTTCCAATTAGGACCAGATGGAAACCATCTGGACTCCTCAGCAGGAGAGCGATGTGAACCAGCTCAGTCTGCCCCTCCATTTTGAAGCAAGTAGAACTCTTTCACCAAAGACCAAACACGCCCCCAAACAAACCCCTGTGACTGCAAAAGCAATTGTCCAACGTAGGAAGCCATTTTTTAACTTGCTTTGTGAACACTGGAAAGCATGACAGTGGTCTGCCCTGACAAGAAGCTAGAAAACAAATATATTTTAGATATAAAGTTGCTTCTATTTATTTAAGGCAAAGGATTCCTTGGGAGATAAAAACAACGTTATGGCTCCCTTGTCTACTGGGTTAAATCCTAACTCTTGGCTGACCCCAGAGTCCTCCTTCCTCTGACCACCCCCCTTGCCAGGCCCCGCTCTCGACGACCTCTTGTTCTCGCTCGACTGTGGCTCACGGCTTGCACTGTTACAGCCGTTCTTCCTCGCCTCAGTCCTTCCTCACCTAAGTTGTTTCTTTCTTTCTGTATGAGGTCAGCTCACTCACAGAGCCTTCTCCCCAGTCCATCCTGGGGGAAATGCCCTTCTCTGAGCCCAGTGTTCACATCTGGCCCTTGGCAGGTGCCACCTTGTGTAGTTATTTGTTTCACAGGTGGGTATCCTATCTCTAAACTACATCCTGAGGCCCCTTGTGAACTGAATTGCATCCCCTCCCCAGATTCGTAGGTTGTCCTGACAGCAGGTACTTTGGACTATAACCTTATTTGTTTTTTTTTTCCTTTTTGTCTTTTTTTTTTTTCTTCCTTTTTTGTCTTTTTTCGTGACCGGCAACGGATCGCAACCCTCAGTGTCGCGCCTGTACCGGACCGGGACCGGCTACGGGATCGCAACCCTCGGTGTTGCTCCCGCACCTCGCTCAGCCAGTGAGCAGCTGGTCTGTATGTGGGATCCGAACCCTCGGCGGGAGCGCCGCCGCACTTCCCAAGCGGCGCACTGTAGCAGTGCGCCACCGGGCCGGCCCTTTTTTGTCTTTTTTTTTACTGACCGGTAACGGGATCGCAACCCTCGGTGTCGCGCCCGTACCGGGGACTGGCAACGGGATCATAACCCTTGGTGTTGAGCCTGCACCACACTCAGCCAGTGAGCGGGAACCGGTCTCCATGTGGGATCCGAACCCTCGGCGGGAGCACCGCCGCACTCCCAAGCGGCGTACTCTCCAGTGCACCACCGGGCCAGCCCAACTATAACCTTATTTGGAAATAGGGTCTTTGCAGATCTAATTAGTTAAATTAAGATGAGGTCATACTGGAATAGGGTGGGCCCCTGCTATGGACTGATTGAATTGTGTCCCTCAAAGTTCATATATTAGAAGCTTAATCCCCACTATAACTGTAGAGTGTAGGACATCCTATTACGGTAACTGAAAAGTAGGGACTTGAGGGGTGATTAGACTGTAGGACTATGCCATAGTGAATGGATTAATAATGGTGGTCAGGGGCGTAGTTCTGAGGGTTTTAAAAGGAGAGCACATGGGGAACTCTCTCTCTCTCTGCTCTGCTATCTTCTGCCCTGCTTTACTGCCAAGGAGGACCCACGCCAGATGTATTCCCTGGACTTTGGACTTCCCAGCCTCAGAAACTGTAAGCAATAAATGTCATTTGCTTATAAGTTACCCAGTTCCAAGTATTTTGTTATAAGCAACAGAAATGGACTAATATAGCCCATAATCCAATATGACTGGTGTCCTTATAAAAAGGGGACATTTGTTTTTTCTTTTTTTTTTTTAAAGATGACCGGTAAGGGGATCTTAACCCTTGACTTGGTGTTGTCAGCACCACACTCTCCCTAGTGAGCTAACCGGCCATCCCTATATAGGATCCGAACCCACGGCCTTGGTGTTTTCAGCACCACACTCTCCCGAGTGAGCCATGGGCCAGCCCTTAAAAAGGGGACATTTGAACACAGACACACACCCCAGGAGAATACCATGTGAACACAAAGGCAAAGATTGGGGTGGGGAGTATACATAAAGCAAATGTACTTCACAGGGCCTGATTTTCCAAAGCCTTGCAGATTCAAATATTGACCTTGCAAAAGACAGGAAATTTTTTCCAGGCTATCATCTCTATTGTAAGATAAAGAATTGTAAAACAGCAATGTTACTGGCTCAAAGACAGACAGGTTACTGATTGATATGTAAAGATACTGGGAAATTGCTGTAAGAAGAGAATGTTTGCTAAGATCAAGCTTTTGTTGGTGGATCAACTTAACTTCTTGCAAATTGCGTTATGGAAGGTCACCTTGCTTGTTTTACTGAATGTTACCAGCTTCTATTGTTAAACTTGTTAAACTATGCTTAGTAAAAACCCCACCTATGTTCTCTTCCTGTAACTTCCTGGTCTGGAGAATAAATGTGGGAAGAGAACCCCAGTTCGGGGTTAATTTCCCAAATGGAAGAAATGCCTCTCTCTTGAGGGTTCTGGGAGATTAACCCCTTTTGGGGCTTCTCACTTCTCAGAAGAGATGGGCTTTGAGTAATCTTTTGTGGCTCCGTCACCCAGGGGAAAAGGGGTGACAAATCCATGGGAGGCAAAGCAACATTGGGGAGATGCATCTATAAGCCCAGGAATATCAAAAACTGCCAGCAAACCACCGGAGGCCATGAGAGGGTCATGAACAGATTCTCCTGCATGGCCCTCATGAGGAACCAGTCCTGCCAACACCTTGATCTCAACTTCTGGCCTCCAGAACTGTGAGACAGTGAATTCAGTTGTGTAAGCCTCCCAGTCTGTGGTCCTTTGCTACAGCAGCCTGGGCAGACTCCTATGTCCATCACAGACAAGAACATGCCTTGTGCTCTACCCAGAGCTGGTACTCAGTGACCACTTCCTGCTGAGGTGGCTGCAGTGACCAGAGGTAAGTCCTTGGGGCAGGGACCAGGACGCTCACTGTACTCCTTACACAACAGCCCAGAATGGGCCTGAAGAGCTTTCATTCTATTGGTGTTGACTGAAAGAGTGACCACAGGTGACCTGCAGTTCCTCAAGGCCTTTAACCTGTTCCCTGGAAAACTGTAAGACTCTGGACTCCCCAGAGGGCCTGGCAGAAGAGTCCACGTGGCTCACAAAGTTCACAGAAGAAGGCTGGCACTTCTGTGCCAGGTTTCAGTAGCTGAGGGGCACTGACACTCTCTGAGCCTCAACGTAGCTACTGAAAATACAAGCTGAAGGTTTATACGAGGTCACAAGATGCTCAGTCTTCTCTCTTCCTCACTTGAGTCTCTCTCTGGGGTAATTCCTTAGTAGTGGGAGCACAAAGCCCATGAGAAGTGAGACTGAGCCAGAAGATGAAGGATGTGGGAGGAACGGTGGAAAGACAACGGAGACACTTTTCTTCCTCCTTGTCTTTCCTGAAGCAGTTTTACTGTAACAGCTTCAGATGATTTTGCAGTCTGGTTCAAAGCTGAACTTCCTCTCTGGCTGGCTGGTTGAAAAAAAAAGATGAGGGCCGGCCTGTGGCTCACTCGGTAGAGTGCGGTGCTGATAACAACAAGGCCGCGGGTTCGGATCCCACATAGGGATGGCTGGTTGCTCACTGGCTGAGCGTGGTGCTGACAACACCAAGCCAAGGGTTAAGATCCCCTTACCGGTCATCTTTTAAAAAAAAAAAAAAAGAAAGAAAAAAAAAGAGGGATCAAAAAGAAAAGCAGCCTGTTCAAAGCCAGGCGAGTGGGCTTCTGACGCGCCGACACTAGTGCCTGCTTTTGCTTTACGCACGCCCTGGGCAGAGGAATTTCCCACAAAGGGGAGTTCTCCGACACATTGTCAAGATCACATTCACATTCACGTCAGCTCAGTCCTGCTGTTCTGTTTCTGTCCTCAAAGGCTTGAGGCAAACATGCAACCAAGTGGGGCCCCAGGAATCTCCCTGCCGGGCCTCATGTCAATTCTTTACACCCTCTATAAAAGTGGCTCCAGATCTCTGGGATTAGTAAGAATGTAGTGGGGAGGAACACTTTTTTTGCATGTTAAAAAAAAAATGCATTGGAATGTAATCACTCCGGAGTCATTCTGGACTCTTCCTTTTTCTTGCTTCGCACACCCAGTCCATCAGGAAATGGTGCAGTGAAGAATCTGACCACTTCCCACCACCTCCCCTGCTATTACCCTAGTCTCACCTGGGTAGACACCTCTCGCCTGGATGACATCCTGTCCCCCCACACCTTGTCCCCTGTCTGTTTGAGGGCTCCTTCCCAAACCCACATTCACTCCTCTGCTCGGCCCTACCCCCTCTGGCCCTTGTTATCTGCTCAGGCGCCCTGCTGCTCCTGAGCACAAAGGCCTTAGGGCCTGGGTACAGGCTGTTTGTTCCCCCTGCCTGGACTGTTCTCCCCATCTTGGCAGAGTTTACTCCCTCACCTCTGGTGTCTGTACCAAGGTGCCTCCTTTTCAAGACCTATGCTCCACTGTCTATTTAAAATCCCATCTCGTCCATCTTCCCTCCCCAGACTCCCACATTTGCTTACCTCTCTCTCCTTTTTTTCTATGGCTGTTATAATCTCCTGACTTTTTCCATGGCAATTATCACCTTCTAACAAACTATAGTGTGTATATATTTATTACACTTCTTAAAATTATTTGACACCCACTCCCCACATACACACACGGATGCCACACACAAGTACGCTGCATTTCCAGTCCCTCTTCAAGGGCAGAGATCTTTGTTTTATGCACTAAAGTATCCTGAGCACCTAGAAGAGTATCTGGCATATGTGAGAACACACGCACATGCACACTCACACAATATGTACACACATGACGAAGGAAGGAAAGAGCATCATTATTAAGATTGCATTTACACATCATAGTACAACGAGTAGCTAAGAAAAATTTGTCATTGGGTCATGAGGCATTTTGGCTCCTTTGGTTGTCATCCAAAGGAAAGCCACTGTCCCTGACTCTGGCAGGAAGGGGAAGTTACTGGGAGGCCTGGGAGTGAGTAGCTCCCAGAACAGGAGAGAGAACCAAACATTTGGGCCTTATGAAGCAAGATCTTAAAGCATTTTTGCACTTATAACATCCTAGAGGAATATTGAAAAGCTTATGTATTATTGCACACATATTTTAGGTTGATATCTAAATTTTTCATCACAACTTTAAAAATTTTAAAGAATAAGATTTCTAGCATATGGCAAATATTGACCTTTAAAAATCAAATCTGTTAAATCATTCTTATAAGTGGATCAAATGGAATCTAGATTTCAAGCAATCTGATACCTTCCATCATTCATTAAGACATCCCAAACAAAACAAACTCTTCTTTAGCAATTGAAAATTTGATATTTTTCCTTTTTCTTCTTATGCTTTTACTTGTATTTCCATTCTACTTACTCTGCTAGACCCTTAAAAGATGGTAACTCCCTTCAGCTAGGAGAGCTTGTCATAGGTCATGAGACCGTCCTCAATCCTGTCTTGCACAACCCCAAATTAAGTTCCCTTCTGCATGCTGGAACTGCTTTGTCCTGATTCTTTTGGCACTTACAGATTTACAGCAGACAAGAACAGGGTGTGGCTGTATCTGGAGACTGGGCCTCTAAGGAAGTAATTAAGGCTGGGCAGGCTGAGGAGGGAGAGAGGGGAGCAGGGTGCAGGGGTGCAGGCTGGGGAGGGGGGAGGGAGGATCAGGGCTGAGGGGGAGTGCAGGCTAAAAAAAAAAAAATTAAAAAAAGAAGTAATTAAGGTTAAATGGGGTCATATAGGCCCTGATCTGATAGGATTTCTGTCATTATAAGAAGACACACTAGAGAGTTCGCTGTCTTCCTCTCTCTCTGCACCAGTACAAAAGGCCACGTGAGGACATAGTGAGAAGGTGGCCCTTTGCAAGCCAGAATGAGAGCCCTTACCAGGCAGAATAGGATTGTCTGGCACTTTGACCTTGGACTTCAAACCCCCAGAACTGTGAGAAAATAAATTTCTGCTGTTTAAGCCTCCCAGCCTGTGGTATTTTGCTGTGGCAGCCCGAGAAGACTAATACGGTAGCCAAAAGAATGCGGAACTGCTGAAGCGGACCAGCTGAACTGCGTAACAAATCAAGGTTCAAGTGAATGTGATGTTGGAGACTGTCCTCTCCAGCCTTAGAGGAAGAGAAGCTAAAATGTTCTTGTACTTGTGGTGGGTTTTGCTGTGATTGCTGAGATCTTGAGCAGTGTGAGGAACTTGAAAGAGGTTCTGTCTGTTGACTCAGGATGGGATGGCAGGGCCTGGCCAAGCCAGAGCCATCACCACCTGTCCAGGGCTGCTGTGAAGAAAGACAGGTCAGGTGCTCTCTGCTGGCAGCTCTAATCCCAGCTTTTTGGCTCTCTGGGAAAACAAATCTAGAACTTTTAATATTAAGCCTTATTGCCTCTTCCAGCAGAAACCACTTAGGACCACTGGAGTGGGGGTCCCCACGCTTCTGCCCCATAGCTCCATTGCTCTTTTACCTTCTCAGTCCCACACCTCTCACACCTGTCGCTACCTGCCACATGCTAAGCTCTTGAGATGACACTTTTCCATTTCCAAAAAACCCACAGATCCACTTAGTTGTTTACATCCCAAAGCTACAACACAGGATTTCATAAGTAGGACTGTGGCTTTTTACAGGAAAGTTGGTAAAGATAGCATAGGGAAAGCATATTTGAAAGTAAACGTTGTTTTTCACCAGCCTTATGTACATTATTGGGTTGTGTGAATTATCACATGCAGTAAACGACCTGCATAATTCTGATGCCATGAAGGTCTCTGAAGGCGGGTAGCTGTTGTGTGTACGTATCTCTGTTAGTTACAAGTTCCTTGCATTCATTTCCACAAAGCAGCCTTTGTTTCAGCTCTTTATCTTCATCTTTTTCCAGCAAGTAGAGTGATTGTGTTTACCGACGTGCTTCAAGATTTTGCTCTCCTAGGAAAAGGTCTTTGTTGCTGGGAGGACGATGATGATTAGTAGGTCCAAGGCATTGTACTAAGTACATCACATTATTATCACTTAGTCCTCACTAAATGCCACAGGATAGTTAGTATGTTCATTCTGCAGCTGAGTAAGCTGAAGTTAGATTGATTTCATAATTCTCCCAAAGTCGTGTACAGCCGAGTAGGATTTGAACCTAGGTCTATTAACCACTTGCTACAGTTTACTGTTACCAGTTATTGAGAGTAGTCAACTTTAAAGGGTGTCATAAATGTGCGTACTTGGGATCTACTAAAACAAACGAAGGGGTGGCCGGTTAGCTCACTTGGGAGCGTGTGGTGCCGATAACACCAAGGTCAAGAGTTCAGAAGTGCGTATTAGCCAGCTGCCAAAAAAAAAAAAAAAAAAAAGAGCCAGTTAAAGGGAGTAAGCAGCTGTTGTTCTTGCCTGTCCTGCACCTGTCCTTCCCGTCTGTCTGCTCTTTGGGGGACCGTCATCCCCCCAGTGCAAATCATGTGATGCTGCTAGGGCTGCCACCACAGTGCTCCACCCTGCCCACAAGAGGAGTGTGTGCTCGGTCCTGGCCAGTCACGGTTCACCACGACCTGGGCCATAGAGATCGGCCCAAGAGGTTGGTATGTGACCCAAGGAGGGCCAATTAGAATCAAGAGGAGTGTGTGCTCGGTCCTGGCCAGTCACGGTTCACCACGACCTGGGCCATAGAGATTGGCCCAAGAGGTTGGTATGTGACCCAAGGAGGGCCAATTAGAATCTTCCTATGAGACTTGACACACGGTCATTGGAAGAAAGAGGCTCACACTTTCTGGTTGATCACAAGCCATGACGATAAGCCCTGTGACAGCAGGCGGGCACATCACCCACCTTTTCCTGCTTGGAGAAAGGCTGGCTGCACTGGGGGGAAGGTGGCCGACCCTCAGAAGGGAAGCAGATCAAGAGCAGCAAATGCTGGGTTTCCTGATGACATGGTTTGAGCCCCTGAATTCAGGCATCTCTAAAGACAGCTGTACCCACTGATGTCCCAGTTATGTGAGTCAATAAACCCACGTTATTCTTTAATTCTGTTTGGGTTGCCTTCATTTTTAACCTAAAGAGTCTGATTAACGTGCTGTACTAGTTTCCTATTGCTGCTGTAACAAATGACCACAAACTTAGTGGTTTAAAATGATAGTTTATTATCTTTTAGTTCAGGAGGTCAGAAGTCTGAAATGGGTCTTACAGGCAAAAGTCCAGGTGTCAACTGAGCTGTGTTCCTCTGGAGGCTCTGGGGAAAGTGAGTTTCCTTGCCTCTTCCAGCTTCTAGAGGCCACCTACACTCGCTGGCTCCTGGCGCCTCCTCACCTCACTCCAACTTCTGCTTCCACTGTCACAGCTCCTTCTCTCTGACTCTGACTTCCCTCTTACAAAGATCCTTGTGATGACACTGGACCTACTGGATAATCCAGGATAATCTTCTCATCTCAAAATCTTTAACTTAATCACATCTGCAAAGTCCCTTTTGCCACATGATGTAATGTATTGACAGGTTCTGAAGATTAGGACAAAGGCACCTTTGGGGGCCGCCATTCTGTCTCCTCCACGTACTCAGGAAGAATCATCTCCATTGACCACAACAAGGTCACTTTCAAGCACAAAGCAAAGCTTCCTCCTTTTAAGTGGTCTCAATAGGAGTTTAGGGCCACGTTCCCCAGCGCTTACCTTGGAGCAGGTGAGGGGCATTTCCAGTGTCCGGGGTGGCTCTGGCTGGCTGGTTCCTTCCCCACATCTGCACACTCTGCTATGGGTCTAAGGAGAGCCAGAGCTCCAGAACGGTGCAAATAATTGTCATCCAGCTGCAGCTCTCTGGGGGAGGGGGGAAATACTTTGTTCATTTGACAGTAGTTCCACTTCCTCAAGTTTGGGGAGGTCTTTGTCTGATAAAATAAGATAGCCAGTCATAAATAAATGAGTAATAAAAGTAGGTCATGTTCTAAAAACAGACGCAGTGACCATGTCAGCTGGCCAAAAACACATTCAGCACGACACCTTTGATTCTCAAACTTAACTAAAAGATCTTTCTCTTATAATTAAGAAAAAGCAAATAAAAATAACTAGAGAGGAGACACAGATGCTTAAAATCATAAAGGGTTGTGTAACTCAGGACAGAACAGAGACAGAACGAGCAGGGGAGCGGGAACACGTCCCACAAATGGCACCCTGGCTGACGAGCAAGCCCAGCCTTGGCCACTCCAGGGCCCCAGACCACAGTCACGCACCCTGAGGCCTTGAAGTCTTTGGTTATTCCCCAGGCCTGAGAAAATGCTCTCTATTTCTTCATCTCCAAATCTAAAAAGCAACGACAGGAACAAATTACTGACTTTTAAGACCTGTGTCATTTGCTGGTTTATTCTTCAAGTGTGTCCAGAGCAGGTCCAGGAAAGCTCAGCCTTCTGTCCCTCCTTCCCTGGCCCTGTGCTGTTCCCTCATGCTGTATTGCACAGCCTTCGCTTTGCAAAGTGAAATCACATGCATCCTCAGCAGCCTCTGGGGGCAGACAGTGGTGAAATTGTGTGGGACAGGGAACTGAGATTCAGTGAGGTACAGCGACATCTGCAAGAAATTTGGAATGTCAAGGCTTGAACTTTAAGATGGGGTGGGCCGTATTAACAGAAATAACTTAAGATTTATTAATTCATTAACAAGTAATTATTGGAGAGCCTATGCTGTGCCAGCTACCAAGGTGGGCATGGCGCTGCAGCTGTGCATGAGAAGGAAGGGCACCTTGCCTAGTGGACCTCAGGGCTGATCAGCGAAGATGGGCAGGAAAGAACTCCAATCCCCAGAGGCCAGTAACCTGCAGTTTTACCAGTGTGGAGGTCCCAGGAGGTGATTCCCAACTGCCCAACCCTGACAACTCTGTCTGTCTTAGCATCAGCAGGAGCTTTTCTACTGACAATTAAAACAAACTGTTTCCTGAAGATGGGAATTCCTTCTTTTTTCCTTCTCTCGTTCTACCAGCGCAGGTCTCTGGTTATCTCTTCCAGGAGCTGGGGTCTAGACGGTTTCTTAGCAGTGGGGCTGGAGGTTGGGAATCTGGGGGGACTCCCTAGCAGATCCTGCAGTCACTGCATGGTGTCCTGAGGACCCTGGTCTGCCGCTTCCCTGTGTTGGAAAGCCCTGCCTAAGGCTCCTCCCAGCATTTCAGAAACGTGGGGAACCTCTGCAGAGAACTCCCTCCCCCCAGCTTTTGGTGATGGACTTGCCTGCTGGTATCACCAGGGCCCTGACAGGACCCTAGTTCTTGAAGGGGCCTTTGTGTCTCTGTGGTTCCATTTCTCAGGTGTGGATCATCTCTCCCACCTCACAGCCCACTGGATTTTTGAGTAAAGGGCCCCACATGACTGCATGGGAAGGATCAGAGAATGACAGAGTTTTGAAGCAGAAGACATCATCTTATCATAGATCAGAAAGGTTCCATGACTTACTGCAGATAATACAAGCAGTGTGAAATTATCTATGAATGGTAGATTATAGACTCCAGGCAATCTAGTGTCATGGATGAGAGGTAGGCTCTGATTCAGACAATCTGGATTCACATCAAGGCTCCATCACTAAGAGCTGAAGGGCCTCGAACAAGTCTTTCCTCATCTCCAGTCTAGGGATGGAAGTGGTACATATCTCATAAGGTTGTTGGGAGAATAAATGAAATAACTCATGCAGCAGGCTTGGCACACAGTTAGCACTAAACAACCATAAATGGTATTATTATTATTATTATTATTATTCTCACCACTGGACCTCCACTGACACGTTGGTGCCCCAGCCCTCTGAAGGGCTTGCCCTGCTCCTCCCTAACAACACATCCTTCTCCCTACCTCCTCTCCTGGTGAATACTGACCCATCAGCTAGGCAGTTGTGGTTTCCCTTATCCAAACTACCACAAAAATGTATATGGACATCTTTGTGATATTCAGACTTTCTACCTTGCATTATGCATAATCAAGAGTCTCTTCTCTACTGTACTGAGGACTCCCTCGAACAGAAGCATTGCCTCTTGTACATTTGTGTCTTTTTTTTTTTTTTTTTTTTTTTTGTCCTTTTTGAGACCAGCCGCACCACGCTCAGCCAGTGAGCGCTGTGAACGCACTGGACATCCCTATACAGGATCCGAACCCGCGGCGGGAGCGCTGCTGCGGTCCTAGCATCACACTCTCCCGAGTACACCATGGGTTCAGCCCAATATTTGTGTCTTCATTAGCAATGAGCAGAGGGTCTTGCATAAAGTGGCCTTCAACNCCCAGCGCTTACCTTGGAGCAGGTGAGGGGCATTTCCAGTGTCCGGGGTGGCTCTGGCTGGCTGGTTCCTTCCCCACATCTGCACACTCTGCTATGGGTCTAAGGAGAGCCAGAGCTCCAGAACGGTGCAAATAATTGTCATCCAGCTGCAGCTCTCTGGGGGAGGGGGGAAATACTTTGTTCATTTGACAGTAGTTCCACTTCCTCAAGTTTGGGGAGGTCTTTGTCTGATAAAATAAGATAGCCAGTCATAAATAAATGAGTAATAAAAGTAGGTCATGTTCTAAAAACAGACGCAGTGACCATGTCAGCTGGCCAAAAACACATTCAGCACGACACCTTTGATTCTCAAACTTAACTAAAAGATCTTTCTCTTATAATTAAGAAAAAGCAAATAAAAATAACTAGAGAGGAGACACAGATGCTTAAAATCATAAAGGGTTGTGTAACTCAGGACAGAACAGAGACAGAACGAGCAGGGGAGCGGGAACACGTCCCACAAATGGCACCCTGGCTGACGAGCAAGCCCAGCCTTGGCCACTCCAGGGCCCCAGACCACAGTCACGCACCCTGAGGCCTTGAAGTCTTTGGTTATTCCCCAGGCCTGAGAAAATGCTCTCTATTTCTTCATCTCCAAATCTAAAAAGCAACGACAGGAACAAATTACTGACTTTTAAGACCTGTGTCATTTGCTGGTTTATTCATTTGAAAGCCCTCCCCAGGGCAGTTAGAGGCATTTCTGCTGGCCCCAAACTCAGCTTCCGGGGCCAGAGCTGGCTGTGGGGTAAGCTGAGATGGTTGTGGGGGGCAGCCTGGGTGTGCAGGGAAGGGGGCCCAAAGTCTGCCTTCTGGGCAAAGGGAGCAGAGGGCAATTTGAACTACCCATTCAAGGGAGTAGATGGGGAATGAGCTCTGAACCCTGAAGTTGGTGGCTGCAGAGACAGGAGAGGTGGCCCAGCTGACAGGCAGGGGAACAGTCTGGGAAGACTCCAGCAGCAACAGGACTGTGTAAAGAGGGGCCTTTTCAAGTGTGTCCAGAGCAGGTCCAGGAAAGCTCAGCCTTCTGTCCCTCCTTCCCTGGCCCTGTGCTGTTCCCTCATGCTGTATTGCACAGCCTTCGCTTTGCAAAGTGAAATCACATGCATCCTCAGCAGCCTCTGGGGGCAGACAGTGGTGAAATTGTGTGGGACAGGGAACTGAGATTCAGTGAGGTACAGCGACATCTGCAAGAAATTTGGAATGTCAAGGCTTGAACTTTAAGATGGGGTGGGCCGTATTAACAGAAATAACTTAAGATTTATTAATTCATTAACAAGTAATTATTGGAGAGCCTATGCTGTGCCAGCTACCAAGGTGGGCATGGCTCTGCAGCTGTGCTTGAGAAGGAAGGGCACCTTGCCTAGTGGACCTCATATATATGTGAACGCACTGGTCATCCCTATATAGGATCCGAGCCCGCGGCGGGAGCGCTGCTGCGGTCCCAGCATCACACTCTCCCGAGTACACCATGGGTTCGGCCCAATATTTGTGTCTTCATTAGCAATGAGCAGAGGGTCTTGCATAAAGTGGCCTTCAACNGCCCAATATTTGTGTCTTCATTAGCAATGAGCAGAGGGTCTTGCATAAAGTGGCCTTCAACAAATATTTGTTGAAAGAATAATTGAATGAATAGAGACTCTTTTTGAGAATCCTAACATTTATTCAGAAACAATAACTCTCAGGATGTATCGCAGGGTCCTTTTTCAGCCATGCTTTGAGGAGGCACAAGGAATCTGGACACGGCCCTCCGCTGCCTTTGTGCCCCAGTGGCAGCAGTGATAGTCCTGCCAGAACGCCCCATTCCAGCCTCACTTGCAGTAATCGAGGACAAGAGAATGTAAACGGCTGAACTGCAGAGCCTTCCCGAGTCACCCTGGAGACCATGGATCCATCTTACAATTGATGATTTCTAAGGTGGTAAATGGGCAGGTGGTGTGCCCCTCTGATTCCAGAAGCAAAGCCTAAGAATGTAAGGTTAAAAACTGCTTGCATGATGATGACAGATATGCTCTGTGCTTCAATATTTTGCTTACAAGTCAATTGTGTTAATTATCTCAATATTTTTGCCTCTAAGATAACTTTCTAATTACACAAGCAAAAGGTGCCATGAGAATAAAATAATTTCCCTTTAAAACAAAGATTCATTGAAGAACTATATGGGAAACACCAAGCTTTATGATGAGATAAGATGTACAGCAAGATATCATTTTAGATTTTGTTATGGGCTGAATTGTGTCCCATCCCTCCAAATCCATATATTGAAGTCCTAACCCCAGTACTTCAGAATGTGACCGTATTTGGAGATAGGGTGTTTAAAGAGATAATTCAGTTAAAATGAGGTCATCAGGGCAAGCCATAATCCAATATGGCTGGTGTCCTTATAAGAAGAGTAAATTTGGACACAGCTGTACAGAGGGAAGGCCGCGTGAAGACACAGGGATAAGGCAGCCACATACAAGCCAAGGAGAGCGGCCTCAGAAGAATCAGCCCTGCTGACACGCTGATCTCAGACTTGTAGCCTCCAAACTGGGAGAAAATAAATTTCTGTTGTTTAAGCCACCCAGTCTATGGTACTTTGTTATGGCAGCCCAAGCAGACTGAGACGGATGTTGATATTCTTTTTTTTTTCCTTTTTGTCTTTTTTACTTACCAGTAACGGGATCGCAACCCTCAGTGTTGCGTCCGCATCGCGCTCAGCCAGTGAGCGGGAACCGGNGGGAGCGCCGCCGCACTCCCAAGCAGCGCACTCTCCAGTGCGCCACCGGGCCGGCCCCAGATGTTGATATTCTAATCAACAAATTTATCCTCCTATGGGTTGTGCTCTTTTCAGTAGAGAGGTGTGGCTGTGCCAATCATCGTATAATTAAATAAAAATTATAGTAGTTAAATTATCTGTTATTCATAGTCATAAATGTTATTAAGATTTGGAGGTCTGCTCAGAACTGGACTGTGCAAATTCAGCAACTAGGTGCTTCTCATACTGAAGCGTCTTGACTGGTGACATCACAGGAGCAGTGGGACCATGGGGTGTTCCCCGTCTCCTGTGGAGGGGTCTACTGCACGGTCATCTCTTGTGTAACAAAAGATACCAATGACAGTTAAACCCCTACCTAATCAAAAGGTAAAAAAACTACAAATCATGAGAAAGTCACGAAGGCCACCTTTTAGCAATTAGAACCACCACAACCTGAGGGTTCCTTCAGTTCAGAATTTAAGCCTAGAAGAGCCTTTGGTGGGGTTTGGAGGATTGAGGGTTTTCTGAGGTAACGACATGTTGATCAGATATAGGGTTTCAAATTATACCTTGGCTAAGAATAAAAAGGCTCTTGCAACCTTAAGTACAGAGCTGGTGCCGAGGCCTTTTTAGTGAAAGACACCCGGTTTGACTGCTGGATTGGATTTCTCAAGCTGCGTTTCTGACAGAGGAGCCGATGTAGCATGTCAGTGCCCATGTTAACACTGTTCTGTGCTGCACAGACCAGGTCGTAACACTCCCAACAAGAGGTTTGCAGCGTCATTCCCTGGGCACCAGCACTGCTGTGGTCAAGGACCCCAGCCATCCCAGAGAGGATTCCTCAGCAACCTCCACATTAGCAAGAGGACTGCGTTTTAAGAAACCGTTAAGGATCACTTTTAACACGTGTAGACAGCATTCTATTTTCCAGTTTGGATGGACTGGGCACCCTCACTGACCCTCTGAATAAAAGCAACTAAAAATGCTGTTTACATATTTAAAATATTTTTAAATTTATTTTTTATCTGTGGCAAAATACACATACCATTGACCATCTTAACTATTTTAGGTTTGCAGTTCAGTGGCATTAACACATCCACATCATTGTTCAGCCACCACCACCATCCATCTCCAGAGCTCTTTTTATCTTGCAGAACTGAAACTCTGTACCCATTGAATGATAATCCCCATTCTCCCCTCTTCCCAGCCCCTGACAACCACCATTTGGCTCTGAACTGACTACTCCAGGTACCTTATATAAATGGAATCATACAGTACTTGTCCTTCTGTGTCTGGCTTATTTTACTTAGCATAATGGTCTCAAGGTTCATTGCATGTTGTAGCTTGTGTCAGAATTTCCTTCCTTTTCAAGGCTGAATAATCTTCCATTGTATGTATATGCCACATTTTGTTTATTCATTCATCTGTTGATAGATGAGTTGCTTCCACCTTTTGGTTACTATGAATAATGCTGCTGTGAACATAAGTGTGCAAATATCTCAAGACTCTGATTTCAGTTCTTTGGGTATGTACACAGAAGTGGAATTGCTGGATTACATGATAATTCTATTTTTAATTTTTTAAGAAGCCACCATACTATTTTCCACAGTGGCTGCACCACAGTGCATAAGAGCTCTAATTTCTTCACATCCTCACCAACACTTGTTATTTTCTTTCTTTTTTTTTTTTTAGTAGTAGCCATCCTTGCTATACAGAATTCTACCATATGAATCTAGCACAATTGATTTATTCATTCTACTGCTGGTGGAAATTTGGGTGGCTTCCATGAGCATTTTTGTATATGTCTCCTGGTGCCCAGGTACATCCATTTATTTTGGACATGTACCTACAGAGTGGAATTGCTGAATCATAGACTTTGAAATCAGTAGATACTGCAGTACGGTTTTCCAAAGTGATTGTACCAATTTACACTCCCACTGCAGTGTATGAAAATTTCAGTTGTCCCTAATCCTCACTGATACTTGGTAATGTGCTTTTATTTTCATTATTCCATGCTCATTCTTCTTTCCTTCTGGGACTTCACTTAGACATATGTTGAGTAGCTCACTTATCTACTATGTCTCTTACATTCTCTTCTGACTTTTCTCTTTTTTGTTATTTCATGCTTCATTTTAGATACTTTCTTCTAACCTCTTATCATTTTACTAATTATCTCTCTAAATCTGTATAGTATGCTGGTAAACCCATCTATTGAGATTTTAATTTCAATCTATATTTTTCAGTTCTAGAATTTCCATTTAGTTCTCTTTTTAGTTTCTTGTTTTTTCCAAAAATCTTGATTTTTGTCTTATATTACCTTGAACATTGTAAGCACAGATCTTTAAAAGTATATGTCTGATAACTCAAATATCTGCATCCCTGTGGGGCTGTTGATACAGTCTGTTCATTTTATAGTCTGTATAGTTTTTGTATATGTTATCTTGTCTTCTCACACAGCCTTTTTTTTTTTTTTTTTTGGTATGTTGAACTTTATATGTACAAATTGCTTATAGGCAAATTTGAGGCCTGAGATGTTATACTTATCTTCCAGGGAGTATTTTTATTTGCTTCTGAACCCATGGGCACCAGTAATCTGGGATCTCTCCATCCAATTTCAGGACCTGAGATGATAAAAAACTAATCTGTAGTCCCTTGAGAACCTGTCTACCTGCGTTCAGCTTTTGGTTCCAAGGCTGTGGCCCTTCATGGTCTCAACCCAGAGCAAGAGGGGATTCATTAGGACTTCACCAGAGGTCAGTGTCCCTAGTATTGGCAAGACTGTCAGAAGCACTGCTTACCCTCTTAGCTTCTCTCAGCTTTCTTTTAAATCAAATGCTCCCAGGGATAATTGTCCCTTTGATGTTCTCCTCCCTGGGCCTCCATCTTCCCTAGGATCCCTTGCCTAATGTGTGTGTGTGTGTGTGTGTGTGTGTGTGTGTGTGTGTTTATTTATCTTATCATGTTATCCTTGGTGGAAGGTTTGTTCTGAATGAAGTACTATAAAGTGCCTCAAACTATGAAGGTTGGTCTTTCCAGAAGTAAAGTACTACATATGGCTTCTCATTGGCAATAATGGAAGTTAAATTTTAAAAAGAGGCCAATATCCAGCAAAACTATCTTGCAAGAATAAAGGTTATGTGTGATATGACAGTCAAAATTAATGAACATAGAAAGATCTTGATGACAAAATCATACACATAGTATAACTCCATTTATGCAAATAAACACATACATACATATGTAATAAAAGCATAAAATATGGATGGGGTTGATGCATATCCACTTTAGGCTAGTGGTACCTCTGGATAGTAGACAAGGGGAAAAGAAGTAAAATGAAGCCTTAGCTATTATATTGTAAATATCTGCCAATTTTTTTCCTTAAAAAATGTACATTACAGCTGTGTAGTGGCTTCATAAATGGCAGTTCTATTATTTTCTGCATTTTTATAAAAGTTTGAAATATTTTATTAAAAAATAGTGTTTTTCAAAAAGGAAAATATTGCAACGTACCAGTCAGCAACCAAATGAACAACAGCTGGAACACATGATATAGTATACCTATATTTAATTTTAAGGTTTGAAGAGAACTATGACTCACAAGTCTGGCAATCTCTGGGTTGCTCAGGTGAAGGCCCCAGATGCAGATTTCTTTCCCCAGCATGTAACACTCATCTTGAATTGTCATGAGCAAAGATTTCAAGGAAACTGGTAGAATGCTTGGCAAGGAGTCATCAGGTTTTGTAAGTATAAACTGGAGTGTAAGAAAAAAACTACTGGTGGACATCATGAAAGACATCCATGCATTTGGATAAGTGGAAAAGGAATACTGTCATCAGACAACATTAGAAGAACATTTAAAATAGTTATCAACTTTGGATCAGGTGTGCATTGGGGTGGTAAGTTCCTGCCATGTGCAGAGCTCCATGAAAAGTCCAATAGGGCAGAGATTTTTCCAGCAGGTTTCTACCCATTGGATCAGAAAATCAATTTAGTGGGTTGCAAACAACTACTTCTCTTTACTTATTTGTTTTTGTTCTTTAATGAAATAGAAGGGAAATGAACTGAGTGCATCTTTTGGAGTAAAGATAATAATAATTGTCTCAAGAAACTTTTATTTTAGAGATATTTAAAATTCAAATGGAGACTCAACCTAAGCATCCCACCCAACATAAACAGCCCTTATGGTCAGACCGATGCACACTGGTACTTATGTATTGGATCATGATATTAATTGTATTTCTGATGGGGACTGTAATGGAAAAAAATTTTGGAAAACATTGCTGAAGGAACTAATTTGAACAAATTTATGATTAACTCTTATGATAATGTAGCGGAGGCTAATTATAAGAACTAAATAGAAAAAAATAAATTGGTAATTATTTCAACACAAAAGGGATGGCTCTGGGAAGCTCCTCCATTGGGACGAGCAGGTAGACCCTAGAGAAGGGATTAGAAAAACTTGGGGAGGCAGAGGAGAGCAGGTGGGGGGGGGGCTCAAGGGAAGGAGAGAGAGGGCAGGGCAGGGGTGGGAGGTACAGATTCAGAGGAAAGAGGGAAGGTTAGAGAGGAATTCTAGAAGGTTCTTTTTGCGTGAAGTGCAATGTAATCATCTCCCCACTCCCAAAACACATTCAGGAAAAATATGGTTGGATGGATTTGAGCCAAAGTCACCTTAGAGGTTTCTGGTCAAGATGGTGGAATAGATTGTCCCCAGTGTCACTCTCTCCCACAAATCAACCAATTTACAACTATTAAAAAGCAACAACAGGGCCGGCCCGGTGGCGCACTGCTACAGTGCGCCGCTTGGGAGTGCGGTGGCGCTCCCGCCGAGGGTTCGGATCCCATATACAGACCAGTTCCCGCTCACTGGCTGAGCGAGGTGCGGACGCAACACCGAGGGTTGCGATCCCGTTGCCGGTCCCGGTCCGGTATGGGCGCAACACTGAGGGTTGCGATCCATTGCCAGACACGAAAAAAGACAAAAAAAGGAAAAAAAAATAAAAAAAATAAAAAGCAACAACAGCCAAGCTGGGGCTGCTAGAGCCCAGGGGAAGAGGAGGGGAGACCTACAGAGTTCATGAAGGCAGGAGAAACCACGATGAGAGAAAGAAAGGACCATTCCCACCATTTCGAGCCCTGGCCGCTTCCAGGCTGGAGCTGCTGAGCACTCAGAGCAAGAGCTGGCAAAAGTTGCAGCTGTGCCCTTCAGATGGAGTTGCTTGGAGGTGGCAGGGGAGAAGAGGACCTTGGTGGCTCCAGTCCAACAAGACTACTAACAGGGTTACCATGGACCCACATAGGAGCAAGGAGCCATAGCAACTGAAAAAAGGAGCCACTCAGAGGCCAGTGAGTCATTGCAATAGACCAGTGCATGGCTCATCCCACGGGATGTGTTTGGAGTGCGGGCAGTGGGGAGACAGGCCCACCAGAGTAACACTGGGGCACAGCAAGGACAGCTGATCTGCCCCCCAATCAGCACAGGACCACTCAGTGGAGACTGGTCAGGAATATAGAACTGCATGGGGTGCAGTTTGCTGAAAAGACTCAGGTCCAGAACAGAGTTTCTATGCAACCCAGGTGTACTAGATCTCATGAGTCCTGGAAGCACCTATAAAGTCAACCATTAAAACCTGAGCTGCACAAAAAGCCTTCCCTAGGGAATCAGCAGCAAAGCAGCAATTTAGCTCAACCACAGGGCTCAAGTACTAGTCCCCACAGGAAGTTCCTCCATTTTAGAAGTAAGCAAAGGACAACAAATTAGTTCCAGTGCAGAGTTTAAGTGGTGGGAACAGAGAATAATCCAACACAGAACTGAAAGAGGAACAAAATACTCACAGATCAGAGGCAGCGTTTGATATTAACTAGTAAAGGTCTCTGATCACCAAAGAACACCTATAAACCTAGAAGGACTGGAAGTACCCTGGGCTACCAAGCCAGGGAGGGGGAGGGCTGGGGGCCTCAGTCATGCCCTGCAACACCCACAACCATTCCTGAGGGTGGGAGCTGAGGGCCATTCCCCACCGACACCTGTAACCAGCTCAGTGAAAACCACTGAGCAGCAGCAGGAAGCACCCTGGGCTCTCCCGAGCTGGAGTGGTGGGGGACTNTAGTTCCAGTGCAGAGTTTAAGTGGTGGGAACAGAGAATAATCCAACACAGAACTGAAAGAGGAACAAAATACCCACAGATCAGAGGCAGCGTTTGATATTAACTAGTAAAGGTCTCTGATCACCAAAGAACACCTATAAACCTAGAAGGACTGGAAGTACCCTGGGCTACCAAGCCAGGGAGGGGGAGGGCTGGGGGCCTCAGTCATGCCCTGCAACACCCACAACCATTCCTGAGGGTGGGAGCTGAGGGCCATTCCCCACCGACACCTGTAACCAGCTCAGTGAAAACCACTGAGCAGCAGCAGGAAGCACCCTGGGCTCTCCCGAGCTGGAGTGGTGGGGGACTGAGGGCCTTAGCCACTCCCCCCACTTGCAACCAGCCCAGTGATGACCACCCAGGTGCTACAGGATGCCCCAGGCTCCCGAGCTAGGGTGGTGGGGTAGGGGTGGGAGGTGAGGGCTTCAGCCACACCCCCCTGACTTCTGAACCCAGCCCAGCAATGACCAAGCCACTGCTAGAAGCCCCCCTGGTCTCCCCTGCAGGAATGAGGGGGTGACACAGGCCTCAACCCCACCCCTCCTCCTTCCTCCTTTTCCCACCCTAGTTCCTTCCCCCTTTCCCTCTCCTCCTCCTCCTCAACTGCTCTGCAACATCATAGAATGTAAAAAAGCACAAAATAGTAATACTAATAAACTTTAAAAAGAACAACCCCCCCCAAAAAAAAACAAAAAAGCAAAGTCACCTTAGAATAGTGATTTTTTTTTTTTAAGCATCCAAACTCGTTTAGTTTAGTGCCTTGTTTAGCACTCAGCATTTTAGGGAATTGGTTGGTATTTGATTATTAAAACACAGAGTACCTCTCTGGGCTGGTGACAGAAAAAGTTGGGCAGGTGGCCCGGTTGTCTCTGGGGCACTACACTCCCCCTTCAGGTCTGTCAGGTGCCCCCTCCCAAGAGCTGCCCGTTTTGTTTCAGTGCTGGCCTGTCCTCTCCTCTTTCCCTCCACACCCAAGCCCTAGATTTAATCTCAGAAAAGATACATCAGAATTTTCTCTGAAAACCCGTGCTTTTGGAGTCAGAATTCTGTCTTCAGACCTCGCTCCAAGTGAAAGGAGCCTCACCCAGGAGGGGCGGCTGGGCGAGGGCAGGTCTGGCCCAAGGACATTCACTTGGAGGGGTCAGGCGGGGTGGCTGGCGTGCTGGGAGGGGGACCCTGCAATGACAGCCTGGTGACTTTCCAGCGGGCCCTTCCAGACATGGAGCGGGAGGAGGGGCCGGGCGGCCGATCCAGAGGAGAAGTGGTGGGAACAGGGGGACCTGGGNGCGGGAGGAGGGGCCGGGCGGCCGATCCAGAGGAGAAGTGGTGGGAACAGGGGGACCTGGGTGCGGGGAGCAGGTGCAGAGGGGTGACACGGCCAGCTGTGGGCTTGAGGGGACGGAGGACCCATTCTCCCTGGGGAGGAAACTCCAGTCAGTGCACTTCAGAGAGGATAAGGCCACCAGACCACGCCCGCACCTTCCCGGGAATCTGTCCACGGTCAAGGCCGCCTTTCAGAGCCCTTGGGACGGCCGGGCACGCGGGCGTCTGCGCCTGCGCACAGCGCGCCTCACAGCTGCGCAGGAGGGTTGAGGAATTGCACCCATGGGCAGGGCCGCCCGGTTAGCTTTTCGTTTTCCTTCCTTTGCTCTTAGCATTGATTTATAGTGTTAGATTCCACTTGGGTTCTGAAAACGCTAACTTGCTCTGAAATCCCACACGTAGATGTCTTTCTAAGGAGCAGAACACACCAACTCCACTGAAAGTGGACAAACGTCGCTGCACACCCTTCTCTTCATTAAAAGATGCTTCATTTATCTTCAAATGGGACTGGGAGTCAAGACAGAGATAGTCAAAAAGAATAGCTCAGCTTCCATTTTCCACTTTCAGGGGTGCATGTTCTCTCTTTTAGAGTCTTTAAAATGGGGAGAACCCAAGGAACTCTGTTATAAAGGAATACAATCAACAGTAATACTGGGTACTAAATATTACCAAGAACATACTGACTTCAAAATGGCATAATTCTCTTCAGAGAAGCTGCCCGTTTTGTTTCAGTGCTGGCCTGTCCTCTCCTCTTTCCCTCCACACCCAAGCCCTAGATTTAATCTCAGAAAAGATACATCAGAATTTTCTCTGAAAACCCGTGCTTTTGGAGTCAGAATTCTGTCTTCAGACCTCGCTCCAAGTGAAAGGAGCCTCACCCAGGAGGGGCGGCTGGGCGAGGGCAGGTCTGGCCCAAGGACATTCACTTGGAGGGGTCAGGCGGGGTGGCTGGCGTGCTGGGAGGGGGACCCTGCAATGACAGCCTGGTGACTTTCCAGCGGGCCCTTCCAGACATGGAGCGGGAGGAGGGGCCGGGCGGCCGATCCAGAGGAGAAGTGGTGGGAACAGGGGGACCTGGGTGCGGGGAGCAGGTGCAGAGGGGTGACACGGCCAGCTGTGGGCTTGAGGGGACGGAGGACCCATCTCCCTGGGGAGGAAACTCCAGTCAGTGCACTTCAGAGAGGATAAGGCCACCAGACCACGCCCGCACCTTCCCGGGAATCTGTCCACGGTCAAGGCCGCCTTTCAGAGCCCTTGGGACGGCCGGGCACGCGGGCGTCTGCGCCTGCGCACAGCGCGCCTCACAGCTGCGCAGGAGGGTTGAGGAATTGCACCCATGGGCAGGGCCGCCCGGTTAGCTTTTCGTTTTCCTTCCTTTGCTCTTAGCATTGATTTATAGTGTTAGATTCCACTTGGGTTCTGAAAACGCTAACTTGCTCTGAAATCCCACACGTAGATGTCTTTCTAAGGAGCAGAACACACCAACTCCACTGAAAGTGGACAAACGTCGCTGCACACCCTTCTCTTCATTAAAAGATGCTTCATTTATCTTCAAATGGGACTGGGAGTCAAGACAGAGATAGTCAAAAAGAATAGCTCAGCTTCCATTTTCCACTTTCAGGGGTGCATGTTCTCTCTTTTAGAGTCTTTAAAATGGGGAGAACCCAAGGAACTCTGTTATAAAGGAATACAATCAACAGTAATACTGGGTACTAAATATTACCAAGAACATACTGACTTCAAAATGGCATAATTCTCTTCAGAGACACAATTCTTGTCAGGCAGTATAGCATAGTGTTTAGGAATGTTGACTTTGGAGGTGGGAAGGTCTCGATTTTAGTCTTATCTCCACCACCTGACTCCCTGGGTGGCACACAATTCTTGTCAGGCAGTATAGCATAGTGTTTAGGAATGTTGACTTTGGAGGTGGGAAGATCTCGATTTTAGTCTTATCTCCACCACCTGACTCCCTGGGTGGGCTTAGGAAAGTTATGAAGCCTCTTCAAGCTTCCATTTCTCCATCTGTAAAATGGATTATGGTTCTGATAAAGATTAAGTGAATTAAGTTTAAAAAGCACTTAGCACCACACCTGGCACATAGTGGAAGTGTTCAATAAAATTTATTATTATTATTGACATTATTATTATTATTATGGACATAAGAGCCACCCAATCAGTACTGATTTTGTCCCTTAAATTATCCAGCCCTGAAAGGTCCCTCATGTGATGACTTATGGTAATGGTTGGGTCTCTGAACTGGGTTCACAGAGACAAAGTTTATGGGAATTATGGAGTTTCCCCACGTAAAAAAGTTTCTGGCTAGAGACTATGCAAAAATGTGTTTATTGTCTTACATCAAAAGGGGGTCTTCTTGGGCCGGCCCCGTGGCTCACTCGCGCCAAGGCCGCGGGTTCAGATCCTATATAGGGATGGCCGGTGCACTCACTGGCTAAGCGTGGTGCAGACCACACCGTGCCGAGGGTTGCAATCCCTTACTGGTCACAGAAAAAAAAAAAAAAGGTGGGGGGGGCTCTTCTTGTTGAATCTACGTCTGGTGGAGCATCCCAAAGAAACTGGAAAGAGGACTGTTGAGAAAAGCTAACATCAAAAGGAACCTGGCTTTGCGACCACTACTGTCACTTTTCCACCTGCATGTCATCAGCAGCCCTCTTGCCTCCCTTATGTCTGTTTTCCATCCAGCAGCCAGAGTGATGTTTTTGAAACATAAATCAGATCATGTGACTCTTCTGCTTATATCACGCCAAGGGCTTCTCATTACATCTATCTTTACTGAATTTTTTACATGCTTATTCTATAAGTTATTGAGAGAGGTAAATGAATGTGAATTCATCTATTTCTGTTATTAATTCTGCCAATTTTTGTTTTATATATTTTGAAGCCATGTTATTAGGTGCCTATAGATTTAAAACTGATAACTCTTCCTGGGGGATCTACCCTTTTATCATTATTTAATATCCTTCTTTATCTCTGGTAATGCTTTGTGCCTTAGAGCCATGGTTCCCAAACTGTACACTGAGGTGCTTAGGGCCACTGCCACAAACTTACAGGGCACTATTTTATTTTTTACGGGGACATTTTAAATTTTCAAGAGAAAGCCAGCAACATCTGTTAGATGCCATGTGAACTATTAGCTGGAGGTAGCTCACAATTTCAAATTAGACCACATTTATATTAGTATCCTATTGCTGCATAACAAATTATCCCATCATGGATGAAAAACATTCTAGAAAGGGAGAATGAACCCAGTGCAATGTAGAGACACTTGGGTACTGGGGTAAGGGAAAGTTGAAATATTACATTCTGGTTAGAACTTTACAGATTGTCTAATCCAGGACTTTGAGTGCTAAATCCAGAAATTACTGAGCAAACCAGACAGCTATCCACTCTCCTGCTTCCCCACTCATGGACACTCCACAGATATAGCCTCAGAATTCTATTCAAGGCTATGCTCCAGGCAGCTGCTGCTGAGTAACCAGACTTGGCAGCTACCTGAAACACATTTGCTGTCTTGGGCCTGGTAAACCTTCTACTTTCCATGTGACAAACGTGAGGCCCAGGAAGGGAAAGAATACTTGCTCCAGTTGAGACAGAGCTGGGTCTCCTGTCTCCCAAGACTGTTTTTGGCGAGCATCCCAGGTGATTCTTATGATCTGGCAATTGACTTGACAAACCCTTCTTACATGGCATCATGAGAGGCTGTGCAGGCTGGGCAGGAAGCTGTCCAGACTTTGGGTCAGGAGGAACTGGTGTGAATCCTGTGTCAGTTACTAGTAGGGTGGCCATGGGTAATCAACTTCACTTCTCTGATCCCCATTCCTTCATCTGTAAAAATGGGAATACCTCTTTGGCATTTGTAAGGATTAAATAAGATAACATATGTAAAGCTTTTCATCAGTAACTAACTACCTCACACGGTTGTTAAGAGAAGTAAAAAGTTAGTACATGACAAATGCTAAAGAACAGAGCCTGGCAAGTTGTAAGTGCTCAGGTTGGGAAAATGAGGCACAGTGAGGTTAAGTGATTAGCCTAAGGTCAGAGGCTGATAAGTAGGCAGTCTGGCTCTGGAGCCCAAATTCTTCACCCTCTAAGGTATCACCTATAAGGTACTATTACATACTGAATGTTTATGTGTCCCTGGAATTCATATGTTGAAGCCATAACTACCATCTGATGGTATTTGGAGGTGGGACCTTTGGGAGGTGATTAGGGTTAGATGAAGTCATGGATGTGGGACCCACATGATGGGATTAATGCCCTTGTAAGAAGAAACACCAGAGAGCATGCTCTTTCTCTTTCTCTCCCTGCACCAGAGAAAGAGGTCCTGAGAGCACTCAGCAGACGGCAGCACTGCCCCTCTGCAGGCCAAGAGAAGAGACCTCAGAAAGAAATCTACTTTGCTGACACCTTGGTCTCGGACTTCCCAGCCTCCAGAACTGTGAGAAATAAATTTGCTGTTTAAGTCACCCAGTCTAGGGAATGTTGTTATGTCAGCCCCAGCTAAGACAGGTGGTATATAGTATTCAAATTACAGAGTATTTCTCAGCAAACCTTTCTGGGTGTTTACAGATGCACAAACCACACACACATTGATTCTGTAAATGCTATATTAATGCACTTTAGAATCTTGAAGTTTTTCACTTAATATTTTATCATGAACATTTCTTTATATCATTTCTGTATACAGTAAATGTTGTGGCCCATATTAGCAAATCCTTAGGCTCCTCAAAGCCAACATTGACTGGCTGAATCATTAATGAATATCTATGGAAGGTCTAAGGTGTATGTGCCCTACTCTGTGCTGGATTTTATTTATGTCATCTGAAGGTGACTCTCTCCCTCCCAGAGATGGGACTGGAGATGGGACAGTGGGGGTGGAAGCTGAGGGGGTGAGTGGGGGCGGGCGGGGAGGGGGAGAAGAGTCCCGCTCTGAGTCCCCCGCAGGCCCAGCCTGGACAGCAGCTGGCTCACCTCCGAGGCAGGGAGGGGCTGCTTTCCGCTCGCTTCTCCAAGGCTCCCAGCGCCTGCAGCAATTTCCATACATTCCATAGAGAATCCTAGCTGACCCGCCACAGGGGAAATGTCCGGCTGCGGTGCACCGGCCCCTCGCCCTGGGGATGTCCGGGCGGGGAGGGGCGGTGTCCCCCAGCAGGGACCTGAGCCCCGCCCCAGCCCTGATCGAGCACCTGCCCCGGGCCGCACAGCCTGGGGTGTGGAGCGCCCCCTGGGGCTGGGCCACGCTCGTGCCCGTCCCCTCGTCCCTCCCCGGCCGCCTCCCGCGTCGGGTACCGTGCCCCGGGGACGCGGGGCGGTCACAGCCAAGGGCGGAGGCTGGAGGAGGCGGCGGGCTCGGACTTTGAGACATTCTGGTGTCCTCGCTGTGGGTCAAGCATGTCGCAGCCAATGGCGCTCCGAGGGACGGGGTCGGGCAGGGGACAGAGGCTGGGGAAGGAGGACCATGTCCCTGGTCATCAGTGGAGCATGGGCGAGGCGGCCCGGGAAGCGGGGTCCGGCGACACCGAGGGCGGACGGTCCCGCCAGCAGCGCGTGGTCAAGACACCTGCGGCGGGCAGCTGCGGGCGTGGGAGTCGGAGACCGGAGGACGCGAGGGTGCTGCAAAAAGTTTGCGGAAAAATAGAATTAAATGGTACTAAGAGTCTTTCCAGCAACTTCTTAAAGTGCCCTCGTAGTAGGCAGAAGAAAGGCCCCCAAAGGTATTCATGCCCTAATGTTGTCACACCAGGGTCAAGGGTTCGGGTCCCTGCACCGGCCAGCCGCCAAAAAATAAGGCTGGAAGGAAGGGGACAGAACCAAGGCATGTGGACGGCCTCTAGAAGCCGGAAAAAAGTGGAAACGAATTCTCCCCAAAGGTTCCAGTGAGACCGCGTGGGACCTCTGACCTCCACATCTGTCACAATAAGTTATCCGTGTATATCTTAAGCCATAGAATAGGCTCTTCACACATACTCGTTTAAGAAAAAATGAATTAAAAATAGAAATTGGGGCCGGCCCTGTGGCTCACTCGGGAGAGTGTGGTGCTGGGAGCGCAGCGGCGCTCCCACCGCGGGTTCGGATCCTACATAGGGATGGCCAGTGGTGCGCTCACTGGCTGAGCGCGGTGCGGGCGACACCAAGCCAAGGGTTGTGATCCCCTTACCAGTCAAAAAAAAAAAAAAAAAAAAAAAAAATTGGATTAAACTAATTCAGAGTAAACTGCACACGGAAAATAGTCTCTGAATTCCTGCAGGGCTGGCTATAGTTTTCCAAGTGTACATTTTAGAACCAAATGGCTGTAATGGGAGGAACCTTAGGCACACAGTGACACGAAGAGGTGAGGAAGGTCGCGGACAGTAAGGAGGGGTGTGTCCTGAATTTGAACAAACGTGGCTTGCCAGTGACTGTGCCCCCACGAATCCGCACGCCTCGGTTATTCCTGCCTCTTCCCTTCCTCTGCTGGGCCTTACAACTGTTCTCAAAGAGTCCATATTATGTACATGACTAGTCCAGCCTTCCTAAGACAAAGCCAGGGACGGGCAGTGAGGGAGAAGAGGTCCAGATGGGGTGCGAGGGCCCCTGCGGGCCACTGACTGGGACGGCAGCTGCTTAGGGAGCAGAGAGGAATGGTCAGGAAGGCGAGGGCCCAAGATGACAGGGACAGAGGGAGGGTCAGAGACCAGAGGGACTGTCAGAGATGAGGTGAGGAGTCCGTATGCACAGTGTGCAGCTTCTTAAAGAAACTGCATTACTAGGATTAGGTTCAGCTGCTAGAGACAGAAGCCCATTTACACTGGTTGACTCAGTGTAGAAGTTCACTTCCCTTTCATGGAACTAAAGTTCAGGAGGAAGCCGTCCGCAGCTGTTACATCAGCTCCAAGATGTGAAGAATCCAAGCAACTCCTGCTTCACTACTCTTGCATCCCCAGTGTGTGACTTCCACTTCATGGCCCCAAATAGGTGCTGAGCTCCAGCCATTTTGTCCCTATTTCAGATAGAAGGAAGGAGAATTAGACAAAGCAGGACACATTCTCTCTCTAAGGACATTTCTCAGAAACTGCACATGACACTTCTGCTTACATCTCATTGGCCAGGCTTGAGGACCTGGCTGCGGAGGAGGCTGGGAAATGTAGTCTTTAGACATGTGCCCAGTTAAAAACAGGAGTTTCTGTTACATACAGGAGAAAGGAAAGATAGATATTGAGAGGTAACTAGCAGCCTGAGCCACAGCCGCTGCCAGCTGCCAGGGCCACGGGATGGCCAGTGCAGTGAGTCAGTTGCCAGTTTGTAAGCACTATATGGATTTCTCACACATTAGGCATTTGTAAATCAGGGGTAGCCTGGAACTCATTTCACTGTTGTTATCATTTTAATTAATTAATCAATCAATTAATTAATTAATTGGCGGCTGTCTGGTATGGGGATTGGAGTTGTTATAATTTTAGATGTGACTTACCAGGGCTGAATTACCCAAGAGGCTAAGCATGTGTTTAGGGCTCCTGTGAAGCTGAGAAATGAAACAACAACAAGTGTAGGGTAAGAATTTAAAATTTTGTATTTCAAACAAAACAAACAACCACCTAGCAAAATAGTTTTGGGAAAAATCAGATCTTTGTTGGGCTTCATTTTCTGTATTTTGCAGTGTAGTGTTGTTTTGGGTTTTGATTCACATACAGGAGGGGGGTGGATGTGTCACAATCTTTTTGGTTCTTAGAGCCCTGATCAGACCCTTGGAATCAATATCAGCCCACCCCAACCGGCTGCCTTAGCTCTGCTCATCCAGCCACCAGAACTCTTAAACGGGCTTTGAGATGAATTTGGTTTTTGGTGGAGAAGGCACTGTTCAGCTACTAGATACAAAGAAGATCATACGCCAGAGTGGATCTTCTGCGTGTCTAGTAGCAAAACAGCCTCTTCCTGGATCATATGCCAGGAGAAGAAAAATAAAGGAAAAGGAGAAAGAGAGAGGGAACGTGAGAATAGGAGGGAGGAGATGCAAAGGAGGTCAGAAGGGGCAGACCAGCCCGGGAATGGTCCACTCCTGACGTGGTGGTTTAAAACTGTATCCACGAATATATTAGGTGGAGCCGAATTCCCCTTTCCTTGAGTGTGGGCTGGACTTAGTGACTCGCTTCTAAAGAATAAAACATGGTGGAAGGGATGGTGTGTGACCGGTTCAGAAAGGCATTGTGACGTCCTCCTTTCCTTTCTCTCCATCTAGATGATTCCCTCTGGGAGGAGCCAGCCACCATGCCATGAGGATGCTCAAGCAGCCCTGGGAAAGGCCCACATGGCAAGAAACTGAGGCCACCCGCCAACAGCCATGCGAGTAAGACATCTTGGAAGTGGATTCTTTAGGCCTGGTTAAGCCTTCAATTCACAGCAGCCTCATGAGAAATCCTGAGCCAGAACCACCCAGCTAAGCTGCTCCCAGAATCCTGACTCTCAGAAACTGAGTGAAACAGCGTGTTTGCAGCCTAAGACCAGTATGTTTTGGAGTAATTTTTACCACCAGCAAAATATAACTAATGCACTTAGGAACTTCTTCAGTAAGGGAAGATTTACAGAGTCCTAGGGGGTGCATGGCCAAACTGCTGCGGACCTCCCCAATATCCATTCTCCACTTTTACCTTGCTAACACAACTCAGTTTTGGCATGTGGACCCATAAGCCAGGCTAGGAAAACAACATTCCCCGGCCTTCCTTGCACAGGGGGTAACCATGCGACAGCACAGGTCAATGAGACTTGGCAGAAGCTGACGGACGAGGCTTCCCAGAAAGCTCTTTAAAAGGAGGCAGACCCAGGTGGCCTGAGCTTTTTGTCTTTTGTTCTTCCATTTCTTCTTGCTTGGAATACAGTCACTGTGCTGAAGGTGGAGCTGCCATTCTGTAATCACCAGATGTCAAACATGCTGAGCAGATGATGGAAAGGTCGGGGTCTCTGACAGCTTCGTGCAGCCCGAAGCCGTCTGGGCTCCCTCCTGTGCATTCTCTTAGCATAAGACAAAGACTTGCAGATTTCTGTTACCCACAGCAGCATGGGGGTTCACAGAAATATGAACCCCTTGACTGAGGCATCTTTAGAAATGTGCAAAACACTCAATTCCAAATGTAAAAAGTATGCAGGCAGCAGGTGTCACATTTTTGATGGGGACTGTTTTAGAATTTGTGTTGTTTGAAACCCGTAGTAACTGTCCTCAAGAGAAAGGGATTGTAGAGGCAAGAAATGAGGACATAGTCTCTTTGGGCTCAAGAACACTGGGTTTTGAACTGAAAGAGTGAAAACCAGCCCTGCTGGCAGTCAGACCGTGGTTTCCAAATTACACATAAGCAGTGCTCAGAGGAGCCTCCCCGCCTCCCCCAACACGTTTGGCACAAGACAGGTAAGGGCATTCCCCAAGCACAAAAGTGACTAAACATCTCCCTCTTCTGATGGATCTGAATGACTGCTGCCCTTCACCAATGACAGCCAGCTCTCGTGCTCCCACCTTCTAGATAAGCTTAGATATCCCACTATCCAGTCTAGGACTGCCCCCCTCTCCCCTCATCCCTCCTTAGAGTCATCAAGCACAGGTGAATCCTGTAAGAAGTGCTCCCGACTCCCTCCTCCTGAGCCCCCACTGTTCCTCTGGGGACATTCTATCTGCAGCAAGCCCAGTAAATCTAACATCTCTTTTTCTTTGACTGCTGGTCAAGGACACCCTAGTCATCTTTGGTCAGTGGGCTTTAACAGAATACCCCAAAGCCAGACCTTGAAGTCCCTCCTGTCTTGGGTGACTCAAACAGCTCAGGATTTGGTGTAAGGAGCTGCCAACAGGGCACAGCACTGGCTGGACTTGGAACTGTTGCTAAGTCACTTAACTTTGGTCTTAAGTAACTTTTTCTCCACTGTGCGTCTGCTTCTTCTAGCACTTACAGGAGGAATAAGAAGAGGACATGGACCCTTAGACAGGCAGCCCCGGGCTTCCCCATCCCACTCCCCACCAGAGTTCTTGGGAAGCCCCCTCTTCTTTTTGCTCTTTCTGTAGTTGGTATTCAGTCCAAGCTGGGTCCCTGTGGAAATAGCGAGACCCTCACATCAGGCAGGTAAGGAGGGGGTTTCTTCTAGGGTGTGCTTAGAGGGAAGGGGTTTTCCTGGGGCATGTCTGAAATTCATCTAGGCACTAGATGTGCGCTCAGTGAGGACTGGCCTTGTAAACCATTTGCAGGTGTTTTTGACCAGGCAAAAAAATCCCCAAAGAATATCATAACCAAAAGGGCTAGGGAATGTTTTCCGACGAGAGACTCTATGGAGAAGGATATTGGAAGATAAGTTTCATAAAGTTTTTCAGTGAGATGCATAGGATCAGGAGACAAAAGTAAGTCTTCAATGTGGGCTGTATCAGTTCTTCTCAACCCCAGCTGCGCAGTAGACTCAGCTGGCAGTGAGAAAAACGCCCATGCCAGGTGCTCCCCCAGACCAAATGCATCAGAAGCTCTGGGTGGGGTCCAGCATCAGTGTTTGTTCTCCTCATGATTCTAACATGCAGCCAGGGGGAAAGGTACCAGGGGGAAAGGCAGCCACTCTCCCCTTCCTCAAGCAAGGTCCTCAACCACTCTGATTTTCCTCATCTGCAAAATGAGGGAGGTTGATGATTAGTGTTTCTGGAATTTTAATGTGCACAGGAATTACACGGGGACCTTGTCAACATGAGATTCTGGTGTAGTAGGTCTACAGTGGCACTAGATATCCTGCATTTCTAAGAAGCTCCTGGACAAGGCTGATGGTGCTGGGCCATGGCTACTTTGACCAGCAAGGCCTTGGGTTAGTGGTTCTCAAAATGTATTTCCCAGACCAGCAGCCTCAGCATCACCTGGGTAATTGTTAGAAATGCAGAATCATGTTCTGTGACTCTGAGACTCTGGGGTGGGATCCAGCCATCAGTTTTAACAAGCCCTCTAGCTGATTCTGACCACTTGGTCATGTCTGAGGACCATTGCCCTGTGAATTCTCAAATCGCTTCCAGCTCTGAGATTCTCTGGTGCCCAGTCTTTCCAATAGTGCAGAAACCATTGGCTCCCCGTCAATACCCCACACTGAAAATCTATCGACACTGGGGTGGCCTGGGGACTGCTACTGCATGCTTCTCTGTAGCATTGTCCAAGATTTTGTTCTCTTAGGTGCCATTTGTTCTGGGATTTTAGAGCTATCGTTGCTTCCCTAGTGTGATGGTTAATTTTAAGACGAGAGTTCCGGTCGAGATGACAGAATAGATGGTCCCCAGCATCACTGTCTCCCACAAATAAACCAATTTACAATGACAAAAATGTAACATCAGCCAAGCTGGGGCAGCTGGAGCTCAGGGAAAGAGGAGGAGAGACCCATGGAGTTCATGAAGTGGGAGAAGCTACGGTGAGAGAAAGAAAAAGCTGCTCTGAGCGTTTTGGGCCGCGGCTGCCTTAAGGCTCGAGCTGCTGAGCACATGGAGAAGGAGCCGGCAGAAGCCGCAGCTGTGCCCTTCAGATGGAGTTACTTGGAGGTGGCAGGAGAGAAGAGGGCATTGGTGGCCCACAGGACAGCAAGACCACTAATAGGATTCATGTGGACCCACACAGGAGTGAGGAGCCAAAACAACTGAAAAAAGGGAGCGATTCAGAGGCCGGTGAGTCATCACAGGGGACCAGCGCAGGGCGCATCCCATAGGAAGTGTTTGCAGCACAGGTGGTGGAAGGGGGGCCTACCAGAACACTGGGACACAGCAAGGACAGCTGACTTGCCCCCCAGTCAGCTCAGGACCACTAAGAGGAGACTGGTCAGGAATGCAGAATTGCATGGGGTGCAGTTTGATGAAAAGACTCAGGCCCAGATCAGAGATTCTACAGAACACAGATCCACTGGGTCTCTGGAGAGCTGGAAGTACCTATAAGATCAACCATTAAACCCTGAGCTGCACAAAAAGCCTTTCCTAGGGAAACAGCAGCAAAGCAGCAATTTAAACAACCACACACTCAAGTACTGGTTCCCACAGGAAGTTCCCCTGTTAGAAGCAAAGAACAAAAAATTAGTTCCGGCCCTGGCACACCACCAGCACCTTGGGGCCTGCCTGGGAACCCGAGGTTTGGATCTGGGGACGGACCCCACTCCCACTTCCAGGCAAACTGTGCCAGTGCCTTGGGGCTGGCCAGCCCAGGGACCCAAGAAATGGAGAAGGGGACTGGACCCCCCTCCCACAAGCAGGTACACCACCCCAGCACCTCAGGGCCTGCCCAATGACCCGAGGCAAGGGGAAGGGGGCTGGACCTCTCTCCCACAACCAGGCACACTGTGCCAGTACCTCAGGGCCACCTGGGGACCTGGGGCATGGAGAAGGGGACCGGACCTTTCTCCCACAACCATGCACACTATGCCAGTGCCTCGGGTCCCACCCAGAGACCCGGGGCAAGGAGAAGGGGACCAGACCACCCTCCTTCAACCAGGCACAATGCGCCAGTGCCTCGGGGACTGCCCGGTGATCCAGGGCATGGAGAAGGGGACTGGACACACCTACCACAACCA
The DNA here is from genome assembly GCF_000696425.1 of Galeopterus variegatus. NCBI lineage: Eukaryota > Metazoa > Chordata > Mammalia > Dermoptera > Cynocephalidae > Galeopterus > Galeopterus variegatus. The sequence goes on along the minus strand of NW_007726222.1, from coordinate 885,865 downwards.
GGCATACCGCCAGGGCCAAGGAGCATGCCAAAAACAGTACCTCCATGTGGGTGGCTCACCACAGCCACTACAATAACCATGGCTGCCGCAAAAGCAGCTAGACGCCACAACCACCATGCAGATGGTCCGCCAACCACTGGAGTGCATTCACACAAGAAGAGTCACCAGCAGAGACAAAGAAAAGAAGAGGATGTCTCTCTCCACAAAGCCCATCCCAGAGTGACAGAAGAAGCATCTGCTCTATGATAATATTGGGGGACCTGATCACACCTCTCAGCATTGGACAGATCATCTAGGCAACAAGTTAACAGAGTAACCATTATTCTTTCAGAAGGAGAGAAGAAATCTTGGGTAATTAGAGGGGGGAGGGGGAGATAATGGGGGAAGGGGTGAGATTGGACAAGGGGCATAAAGAATAATTACGATTTGTTACAATATATATATGCTAGTAATATTGATTTGATCAACATATCTCAATGTTCAACCCCCAAAATATGTATAATCAATTTTGATTTGATTAAAAAAAAAAAAACCTTAAAAAAAAATAATAATTTTAAGACCAACGTGGTTGGGCCAAGGTGCCCAGATATTTGGTCAAACATTATTCTGGATGTTTCTGTGAAGGAGGGTTTTTTTTTTTGGATGAGATTAACATTGAAATAGATGGAGTCTGGGCCGGCCCGGTGGTGCACTGCGCTAGTGCGCCGCTTGAGAAGTGCAGCTGCGCTCCCGCCGAGGGTTCGGATTCCACATACAGACCGGTTCCCACTCACTGGCTGAGTGAGGCGCGGGGGCAACGCCGAGGGTTGCGATCCCGTTGCCGGTCCCGGTCAGGTACGGGGGCGACACTGAGGGTTGCGATCCATTGCCGGACACCCCGCTCACTGGCTGAGCGAGGCGCGGGAGCAACACCGAGGGTTGCGATCCCGTTGCCGGTCCCGGTCAGGTACGGGGGCGACACTGAGGGTTGCGATCCATTGCCGGACACGGAAAAAAAAAAAAAAAAAAAAAAAAAAAAATGAAATAGATGGAGTCTAAGTAAAGCAGATTACCTTCCATAATGTGGGGGGCCCATCCAAAGAATGACCTTCCCTGAGAAAGGAGGAATTCTGCCGGCAGACGGCCTTTGGACTTGGCCCACCGCTCTTCCCTGAGTCTCCAGCTTGCTGGCCTACCCCATCAGAGTTTGGACTTAGCCAAGCCTCCATATCTTATGAGCTTATTCCTCAAAATAAATCTCTCTCTCTATATATACACATCCTTCTGGTTCCCTTTCTCTTGAGAGCACTGACTAGCACAACTAGCATTTGAAGGTCCTCTCTACTCCCTTGCAAATTCAATGTCCTTGCTTTTAAAAAAGCAGGGACATTGTCTCCCCATCTTTTCTGTTCTCAAGGCCAAGTTCTCTGAGTCAAGTATTTGAAGGGAAAAAATATCCAGAAACCTAATAAATCTGCCATCTTAAAGATCACAGAGCAAGAGCAGCATACCAGAGGAGGCAGACTGAACGAAATTCATTGCCTTTGCTTACAGGGGAATCTTGTTTTTGTACTTTGCCATTTGCTGCAAAATACCAGGCACCTTTTTTAGAAGTTGCTGATAAACATGGCAAAATTACGACAAAGTCTTATTGCCGAAGTTGACAGTCTTTTTCTTAGTCAAATCAACTGAAATTAATTTGAATATTACATTTTTTATTTGGGTAGAAGGACAGGACATTTTTGTTCCCTTCATCCTCCCCCAGTCCCAGCAATTCTCCCCTTCTAGGATCTGCTGCATCTGAAGTTAACAGATATGGCCTTGGTAAGGCAATTCAGCTCCCACCTCCACTTTTTAGAGTAATAATATTTTTTAAGCTTAGTACACACAGTAAACTGTTAGGAGGAGGTCATTTTTGACACTGTGAAGGCTCTCTTGCCTTGGAGACAGCTCATCTCCTCCCAACCCCATCAGGAGGGGAATGGATGATAGTCTGCACAGACAGCGTGCAGAGAGGACCCTGCGGGAGGAGGACTGAAGGGGCTGAGGAACTGGAGGGCTCTCAGGTGTGGAGCTCTGAGGGCCTCAATATGAGAACCAGGTTCCTTGAGAATCTCTGCAGGATGAGCTCAAGGGAGAAGGGAGCAACTCCCAAGGCACTGTGGACTCTGGGCTGAAAGATTTGACGTGGCCATGAAGTAAAGGAGTGCTTTGTACAAACTCCTGAGCTTTGAGTGCACTCATGATAAAGGTCTAGGCTATGATTTCTTAAAGAAATGACAATATTGCATTAAGTAAAAGCAAGTGTTTTCTCTTCCCCATCTTGTGAGGTGAAGGTGAACCACGGACCGTGGAGAATGCCTGCTGGCCCACAGTTCATGGAGTTTGGAAGTCCAGTTGCAGGATTCTACAATTGTCCCCACACTGGTGGTACTCCTAGGTCCCCTTTCCTGGGTAGAGAAGAGTAAAGACTGTTTATTCTTGCAGAATTCAGGAATAGAATTTTACTGTAGATTTGTAATCACTACCCTGTACGCTGAAGTTTTCATGTTGCAAATGCCCTTGTGGCAGCCATGCAAATCCTGCAGATGAGGAAATTCTCTTTTTCTGATTCAGAAAGTCTCAATGCACAAAAACATTTGCTGAGCATGAGAAGACAGGCATGTACCTTGCAGGTTTTGTGTGGGATGGCAGACAAATAGCTCATGCTTTTGCTGAGTCAAAAAATAGGTTAGGATCCAGAAAAAAAATTACTGAATGAAAAAGTTAGTTTTAGAAATTTCTTTTAAATTGCACAGCTTTCTTTCTCATAAGCCTAAGACACCACAATGGCAACACAGTGGGGAAATGGCACTCCCGGTCTTGAACTCTCTTTGTTTCATCCAGTCCTCACAAGTCTACATCATTCTTTACGGTATTGTTAATGCACGAGATTATTTTATTTTAAAAAAATAGTATTTCCCGAGCCGGCCCGGTGGTGCACTGGAGAGTGTGCCGCTTGGGAGCGCAGCGGCGCTCCCGCCAAGGGTTCGGATCCCATGTGGAGACCAGTTCCCGCTCACTGGCTGAGCGCGGTGCGGGCACAACACCGAGGGTTGCGATCCCTTTACCGGTCAGTAAAAAAGACAAAAAGGAAAAAAAAATAGTATTTCCATAAATAAGTAATTATATACTAAAAATGGATATATGCTCAAATATAATTTATAATTTCTTGAGGTAGAGTGTCAGCCAGCTGAAGTTTGAGCAGCTGGGTGTGCTAATTAGAGATTTGTGGTTGCAAGCATCAGAAAGCATTTCCCATTATGTGAGTTCACATATTTGGAAATGGATGATTACTTTTCAGATTCTGTAGTTGTCAAAGCTTGTGTTCCCCTAAATAGTTTTATCTTTCCTCGGTTAACTAAATGATCTGACATCCCGGCCAAAATGTCTATGAAGTTTGGTAGTACTTCTATTCGATTTTATATCAGCATAGAGAAGACATGTCTACGTAGTTGTTTTACTTTAGGATCTCTAAGACAGAGAGCACCCTTCAATGGTTAGGAAAGACACAGATGGAGGTAAAGATTTTATTATTTACAGGTCCTGAGTGGTGGCGGTACACAGTGTGCCTGGAGGCCCCACAGACAGAGGTCAGGGAGTGTGTCGGGGGAGAAAGAGAGAGAGACCCCTGGGCCAATGCCTTTACTGGGTTCAGAGCATTATCCAAACAGGTTTCCCTCGGGGAGTTTTAGTTGGTGGGTTTAAAGCAAGCAGGCACGAATTTCAGGAGGTCAGGCAGTCACTGAGGCATGTCTGCACAGTCCATGTGGGGTGTGAGGCCAGCAGAGTCTGTCAAGTAGGCTGTATCTAGCTGTCCCCTAGGGAGGAGGTCGCCGGGAGGAAGTGGTAGAAGGTGGATGTCTGGATCAGTCCCACTGGAGAATTGAGGGGGAGACAGTGCAGAACTGGAAACTGTCAAGGTGACTGAGTCCTGCCTCTGGTATGAGAAGGTCCACCTTTTATTCAAAATGGATGTTGAGGCAACATAAAATTATAAGAATTCACTACAATAGTCTAGCCAGCAGGTATATGGGTTTGTTTTGAAGTCTGAGATTATGGATAATTTAGATCAGACCAATGGTTTGTCTCAAGGTTTTTCCATTTTGGTTTGATTATCCAAGATGCCACAGGACTGTTGCTCATAAAGCAGGGGCTTCATCCCCAGCCCCTGTTGGGACATCGCTAAAGTTCAGATCTGCTGGGCACATCTGAAGAACTGACAGTGTGAGTCATCTGATGTTGATTGGAAGTGGAAGGCCAGGCTTCCTAAGGGAGAGAGGAGCCGGCCACAGCTGTGGAGGGGAGAAGTGGTCCTGAGAAGCTCGCCTCTGAGGTAGGTTCGATGAGGAAGACTGGGCAGTGGGGAGCCAGGCGGCGTGGCACCCGAGCTGAGCTCCCAGCCTCGTGGCAGGCACCGGGCAGCACAGGACCTCATGTGCCCTGGCCACAGTCCTCGGGAGGAAAAGGTGACTCGGCTGCACTGATGCTGCCTGACAGGGCAGTGATGACCAACTCGAGCTGGGCCAGGGCCCAGCAGATGATGGGGGCAAGGAGAAGAAGCAGAAGCAATGCTGCAGCTGCCCGGGCTAGTTGGTGAGGACGTGAGAGACACCCACAAATATTTCCCAGACACTTTCAGGAGCTTGAGGTCCCTAATAGCAAGTAAAGATAAGAACTGGTGAGAGACAGACCATATATTATTATTATTATTATTATTTATTATTATTATTACCATTTTTGATATCGTTAGCACATGTCTTATTTTTTTCAAAATAAATGAAAATTTTCATACAAAATTTAAGTGCTGCCATACAAAAAAGACTCTTGGATTTATAGACCAAACTGTCATTTACTGAGGCAGATTATCAGCCTGCTAGGTCAAACTTCAGTTTGAACAAGCTGGTGTTCAAACAAATTACTTTCGATAGCAGTAAGTGTTCTGCAGTTGCAAGCAACAGAAAATTTCTCTGATTAACTAGAACGAAAAAAAAAGGATTTATTGGCAGAATGTTTGTGATGGTTAATTTTAGTGTCAACATGAGTAGGCCACAGTACCCAGTTTTCAGTCAAACCAGTCCAGATGTTGCTGTGAAGGGATTTTTTGGATGCAATTAACATTTAAATCAGTAGATTTTGAGTAAAGCAGATTACCCTCTGTAATGTGGGTGGGCCTCGTCTAATCAGTTGGAGGGCTTCAGAGCAAAGACTGAAAGGTCCCTTGAGGAAGGAGGAATTCTGTCTTTCTGCTGTTGGACTTGAGCTGCAGCATCGGCTCTTCTCTGGGTCTCCAGACTCTGGGCCTGTCCTGCAGATTTTGGACTTGCCAGCCCCTACAATTGGGAGAGTCAGTTCCTTAAAGTAAATCTCTCTCTCTTTCTAATTCTCTCCCCCCGCCTCCTGCCCCCCACTCCCATCCTATTGATTCTGTTTCTCTGGAGAACCTTGACTAATACAATGATGAAAGAAAGGCAGAAAATAGGTCACTTATGGGGATCCGGGCATGTACCTTGGCTCTATACCATGCTGCCACTCCACAGAAGCCATTTTCTATGCCCATGTCAATTCAAGATCCAACTTCCTGGGAGAGGAAGAATCTGGTTGGCCTTCCTAATGACAAGGTGTGTATCCTATATCGTGAAGTCCACCGGAATCACGAGGAGCAGGTCAGAGGGCCAGATGGAGACAGGTGTGCTATTGCCAGATGAAAGGTGAAGAGAAAACAGGTCATAAAAAGATAAATATTCCCTTTGATGAGGTTCCCCTCGGGTAGACAGGTTGGCTCAAAATACACCTTGAAACAGTAGCTCTCAGCAGCTGCCTTTGATTGACATGGGTCAGTGGCCTTCCTATGGGAAGGACAGCACACTTCACTGCCAACTTGCTGTTTTCTCTGCAGAATGGCCAAATACAACTTGTTTTTCAGGGTCATCTTTTATGAAAAAGTTTCACAGAACAGAGTTAGATTCATGTGGGAAATTCACCCAGGACCAAATATAAAAATGAGTTAGTCCAATTTAGAGTAAAATATATAGAAAGTTGTAGAATTTTATATGATAATGTACAAGTTATTTCCTGTTTTTTCTCAGCTCCACACCTGCCCTTGCATACTCTGAACTACTGGGGCTGAGAAGCTGCAAACTACATTTCCCAGGCTCCTTTGCCAGCTGGACTCTGTTGGGTTCAGCCAATCAGAGCACTGGGAGGAGGCCGGAGGTGAAGAGAAAGAAAGTCCTGTGTTGGCCCTGATTTTGTGGCAGTTGCTAGCAGGCCCTGGCAGTTGCTGTCCTGGAAGCAGAAGTTGGGTAATTCCTAGGCCCTAGGAGCCCAGATAGAGGCAGAATCTTTTCAGCAGTTCCAAGTCTTTGATGCATTTAGAACCAGTTGCAAGAGTAGCTCTGGGACTGCGGCAGCAGATGCGGTCTCGGGCCCCAGCTCAGGGTGGTGTTAGCAGCTCCTGCTCTTTGGGTATCACCGATTCTTTCCTTTTGCTTCTCCAGCACCTTTCTTCTTGTTTTACTCTTCCAGATCTTCTAACACCTTTCTAAAAAAATCCCCTGAGTTAAATACCCTCTGTTTGAAATATCTGGAGTGTTTCTCTCTTTCTGACTGAACCTTGACTGGTGCAAGAAGCATAAGCGTTATTTCTGAGTTTCAATGTCAGGAAACTTACTTCTCCTATTTGATTTTAACTCGGTTTATGATCCGAGCAGACCGTTGACAGTAGCAGAGGTTAGATCATTTTGGCCTCATCCATTTTTCTGTGTTTTGGGTTTTATCAAGAAAAACTCTCAGAGGCTAAGTGGTATCTTTAAAGTAATCTCTGGGTGGAGGCACACAGGGCAGAGGCCTGAAACCCGGCTGAGGAGGCCCAAGCCTTTGATGCACCATGGGGCTGCTCCCATCGGGGGCCTGCCCTGGTCTGTGGTCTCCGGTCACCTCCTCCAGGCTCAGGCCAGCTTTATACCCTTGCCTTCACATTTCTGGCCTCCCCTGGGAGAGTTCCTGATCCCCACCATGTGAATCCACCACTGATCCTTACACGATGCTGTCACTGCTTCTTGAAGCCTGATACCAACCACACTCCTCCCCCAATTCCCGGGCAGGATGCCACCACGAGGCTCTCTCAGGCCAAGTCCAGTCACACTGCGCTTCCCAAATGGAGATGAATGAACACCGATTGTGAGATGGGCAGCGTTGCCTATCAAATTAGCAGTGATTTTTTTTTTTTTTTTAAAGATGACCCGTAAGGGGATCTTAACCCTTGACTTGGTGTTGTCAGCACCACGCTCACCCGATGAGCGAACCGGCCATCCCTATATGGGATCCGAACCCACGGCCTTGGTGTCATCAGCACCGCACTCTCCTGAGTGAGCCACGGGCGGCCCAGCAGTGATTTTTTTTTTTTTTTTTTTAAAAGATGACCGGTAAGGGGATCTTAACCCTTGACTTGGTGTTGTCAGCACCACGCTCACCCAGTGAGCGAACCGGCCATCCCTATGTGGGATCCGAACCCGGGGCCTTGGTGTTATCAGCACCACACTCTCCCGAGTGAGCCACGGGCCACCCAGCAGTGATTTTTAAAGAATGATAATGCTCAGTGACTCCGTGTTGAGGAGGCGGTGCGAGAAGGTGGTCTCATAGATGCCGACGGGAGTGGAATTGAAGCTCTGCTGGAGTGAGACTTGTCTGTATGTATGAGTAATCTAGACCTAGAAATTCCACAGCTGGGATCCTACTCTAGGAAATAATTTAAATTTAGGTGTAGGAGTTACAATGCTTTCAGCTGCCAGTGGCAGAAAACTCAGCTACCGTGACTGCAGCAGTCAGCCATCTGTTGCTCATGTACGAGAAGTCTGGTAGTAAGCAGTCCTGGAACCGGTTTGGTGTCTGCACCTGCCACCCACAGTTGGAGGGGCAGTGTTGTCGACCCTCGTGGGGGCACCGTCAGCTGTCGCAGCTCACAGCATCCTGCCCTCATGTGACAATGGCCGAACAACAAAGAAGGGAGTAGGGGCAAAATGGACCTTCTCCAAGAAATGCCTTTTCCAGAAGCACCTGCAACTCTTCCTTCTCATTTCACTGTTTACAGTGGGGTCGCAGGCACACCCCTAGACACAACGGTGACAACGGGGAGTGAGGTTGTCCTGGTGGGCTCAGGCTCTCTGCATCTGCCTGGATAACCCGGGTATTATGCTAAAGGGGGAGGGTGGATGGCTTCTGGTGAGCAGCCAACTGTGTCTGCCACAGGGAACCAAAATCCTTATAAGAGGCATTTGATGTATTATTAGTTAAATAAAAAGACATGGCAACTATGTGGCTAAGAAATTATAGCACATGTATTTGGATGAGGGAACTACTGACTCTGAAACGGGAGGAATCTGACTTCCAACCAGGCCTGTCTGACTCCAAACCCACATTCTCAGTTGCTACTCCTTCCTTGGATTGAACAAAATCATTAACAACTGAAGTAAAAGCAGTAGAGAGCCTTCCAGAACTTAGGTTACTTAATAAAAAACAATCAATGCACCACAATACCCCCACTCTCAGAGGACTAAGGTTAGCGGAGGGATTCCTGACGTCCCTGTCCCAGTTGTCACTTGAGAGATTAGTAGACTCTTCTGAGATTCTTTGCCTGATTCCTGCTGAGACCAAAACAGCTGAAAGTTACAAGGTCAGTTTAAGTTTCCATGGATTCTGCCTGCCTTACTGGGTTAATCGTAATAATGTAATTAAAACACTCGAACCCTTCAACCAAACCCAGAGCACGTGAAAAAGACTGATCGAAGAAAAGCAATTATCAGTGAATTTGGGTAACAGTGATAGAATTTTCTAACAATAATGGTAAATAATTTTTAAAATGAAAAGATTCATGTTGCAGGTCTTCTGCTTAGGCTCTCTGTCCCGGTGTCACTGCACTGCAGTTGTATAAGGACTGATGATTGTGCAAGCCACACTGGCCGCTTACTTTATTCAGGTCACGTAACTTCTAGAAATGTATCACCCCTCCTGTTTTAGTTTTTCTATCAGGGCACAGGAAGGGGTGTAGGTCAAAAGCTGGATTCCACATTAGTCATTGTGTTAATGAATAGGGCTGGTTAAAGGTTTGAAGGGAAAAATGTGCTGCCTTTTTTTGTAACCATAATGCGGTTAGATATACAGTATCTAAAATTTAGACATCTCAAAATTCAAAATTTGTTTTTCCCTCAAAGCTACACTTGTGTTTACCCAGAATAACCACAGCATTTTTCTCTGGCTCTGCAAATACCTTCCCAAGCTCACTGTTTGCTTTGTAAGAAGGGTGCAGTCTGACTAGCTGGGCCACCTCATCACCCTGAGAAGGGACGAATCTACACTGGTCATGGTTACTTGACTGTTTCATGCTGATAACCGCAATCTCATTTATTTCAGAGATTCAATTTTCAGTTTGTATGTGCTCATGCTGGTAGGGTGGCTTAAAAAAAAAAAAAAACTTAACCATTTTGCCTTCAGCCTAACAGCAAAAACAAAAATGTGGCATGGATGCAGAGTTCTTACAGTTCCTCCTGATGCTCCCCGATGCCTCCTGGCTTTGTAAATCTAGTCCTGCTGACGTGCAATGTCTCTCTATCCCCCAAACTCCCATTCATTCTTCAGGACTGAACTCCAAGTTCGCCTCTTCCACAGGGCCCCCTAACTCTCTCAGGCAGAATCAGTGTCTCTCTTCTCTTGGGTCTCATGGAACATTATACCCACCCACATTCCATTGGGATGATTTAAGTTTCTGTTTTCTTGACAATATCTTGAGCCCTTCCAGAGTCTAGATAGTGTCTTTAGTAAACTAATTTTAAAATTATGGAATATTTCATATATATATATAATAGAGCACATAAGGTATGCAAAATCATAATGCTATAAGCATCTGTGTAACCAACATTCCCCTTCCATGTGTCCCTCTCTCTTCATCCCACCCTCCTGAATTTGGTGTTTTTATCAGTCCCTTGTTTTTCTTTATAGTTTGAAACGTATGTACGTCTTGTGTAAAAGAGTTACTATTGGGCCGGCCTGGTGGCGCACTGGATAGTGCGCCGCTTGGGAAGCGCGGCGGCACTCCCGCCGAGGGTTCGGATCCCACATACAGACCGGTTCCCGCTCACTGGCTGAGCGAGGCTCGGGAGCAACACCGAGGTTTGCAATCCCGTTGCCGGTCCCCGGTCCGGTACGGGGGCAACACTGAGGGTTGCGATCCGTTGCCGGACACGGAAAAAAGACAAAAGACAAAAAAAAAAAAAAAAAGAGTTACTATTCCCCAATTATTGGGTTTTACAATTTTGCCAATCTAGTTGAGTGGAAAACGGTATTTCATTATAATTTTAATTTGCATTGTTAATGCACATTTCAGTTTGCCTTTCTACAATTATTAATAAGTTTAAGCATCGTTAAATGTTTTTATTGATCATTTGGGTTTTCTTTTTTTAGTGAAAATCTGTTCCTGTCTTTATTCCATTTTGCTATAAGGTTGTTTTCTTTTTCTTATAGATTTGTAGCAATTCTTCATATATTTTGGATACTAATTCTTTGTTAGTTATATGTATTGTGAACATTTTCTCTTAGCCTGTGGCTTGTAATTTCATTCTCTTTGTGGCTTTGTTAGAAAACTCAACTTCCTAATTTTAGCGTGGTTTAATTTGTCAATGATGTCCTTTTTTATGACCTTTTTCTGTCTTGTTTAAGAAATCCTTTTCCCCTTGATTTTAAAGATATTTTCTTTTGAAAGCATTAACGTTTTTACCTTTCACATTTACTTCTTTAATCTATCAAGAAAAGTAATTAATGGAGAATTTGAATAATAGTAATATGGACATTAGGATACCCAGCTGGATCTGGCACCACTCACTGAAAAGGTTGTCCTTTCCTCACTGATCTGTAGTTCACCTATTTCTGTGTCACTGACAGATGTGGGGATCTGTGTACCAGCTTTTGTTTCTGGTCTTTTGATATACTTTTCTGTTCTTGAGCCAATATCAAATTGTCTAAATTACTATAGCTTTATAGCAAGTCATGTTTCATGACAGGGCAATTTCTCCCCACAGTGAGGACAATGTTGGCTATTCATGGCCCTTTCCTCTTTCACATACATTTTATTTTATTTGTTTTAATTTAATTTTTTAAATTTAAAAATTTTTTTCCCCTTTTTTTTGTCTTTTTTCATGACCGGTAACGGGATCGCAACCCTCGGTGTCGCGCCCGCACCGCGCTCAGCCAGTGAGCGGGAACCGGTCTCCACATGGGATCCAAACCCTCAGCGGGAGTGCCGCTGCACTCCCAAGTGGCACACTCTCCAGTGCGCCACCGGGCCGGCCCTTTAATTTTATTTTTTTAAAAGATGACTGGTAAGGGGATCTTAACCCTTGACTTGGTGTTGTCAGCACCACGCTCTCCCACGTGAGCCACGGGCCCACCCTCCACTAGCATTTTGATAGGCATTGCATTGAATCTAAAAGTCAGCTTGGGGACAATTAATATTCTTGCGATCCTGAGTCTTCCCATCTGTAAACATTTACTTAGGTCCCATCTCATGTCTGTGGCACAAAACTGCCCAGGACTCACAGCCACCCTCCCCCCTTTTGCTCAGCTCGCTGCCGCCGCTTCCTCCAGCCTCCCGGAAGTGAGGTGTGGCCCGTTTGAGTTCTGAACAGTGGAATGAGGGCAGAACTAGGGCAACATTCCAGGCCTGGCTCTCCTGTGGGATCCTGCTTGCTCTGTCTCTTCCCCGAAATGTAGATGGATGCAGAGGATCAAGAAGAGTACTCTGAAACCCTGAGAGATGATGAACTGCAATATGGAAGGAGCGCGGTACCCCAATCACTTTCTGGAAGTCTTCCCACCAAACACCACATTATGTTATGTGTATTTTATCACAATTTTTAAAAATGTAGGGACCATTCTTAGCTTGTGGACTGTACAAAAACAGGTGGCACACCACATGTGGCCAAAGGGCTGTTGCAGGCCACCCCTGTCCTATAAAATCGTATTGGCATTCAATCCTCCCTAACTCAGAACGGTCAGTGACTCTACATGGCAAGAAAATGAACCCATGCAGTCCCCAAGTCACAGGTTAGGTGGATAAAGACTTTGAGAAATTCATGAAAAAATGGAATAAAAAGATAAAAATAAAAAATATAAACTTTATTTCTCAACATAAGCTCCAGCAAGTTCACGACGCTTTTGTAAGCAATGACAACAGCCATTTAGTCCATCTCTAAAGAACTAAGGGTCCTAGGAATTTAACCATGTCAGTCAGTGCAGTCTTTTGTACATTATAATTGAAGATAAATAGGTTCTTTTTAAAGATTTTTTTAAGATTAGAAAACAAAGAAGTCAAAGGAGCCAAATCAGGACTATAAGGAGGAAGCCTAACAATTTCCCACTGAAATTCTCACAAAATTGCCCTTGTTGGACGAAAGGAATGAGCAGGAACACTGTCGCGGTGGAGAAGGACTCTCCGGTGAAGCTCTCCTGGGTGTTTTTCTGTTAAGCCTGTGGCTAACTTTCTCAAAACACTCTCCTAATAAGCAGATGTTATTGTTCTTTGGCCCTTCAGAAAGTCAACAAGCAGAATACCTTGAGCATCCTCAAAAAACTGCTGCTGTGACCTTTGCTCTTGGCCCGTCTGCTTCTGCTTTGAGTGGATGGCCCACTTCCACCTCTTGGTAGCCATGGCTTTGATTGTGCTTTGTCTTCAGGATCGTGCTGTTGAAGCCACGTTTCACCTCCCATTACAATTCTCTGAACAAATGCCTGGGGATCTGGATCCCACTTGTTTAAAATTTCCATTGAAAGCTCTGCTCTTGTCTGCAGCTGATCTGGGAGGAACAGTTTTGGTGCCCATTGAACAGGAAGTTTGCTCAGTTATAATTTTTCAGTCAGAATTGTGTCAGCCGAACCAACTGAGATGGACGTTGGCTGTTGCTTCTGCTATTCATCGTCTGTCCTCTTTGGAGAGTTGGTCTGCTGCTGGGGACTTCAACATTGTCCTGTCCCTTCTTAAAACAAGTTCTCCATTTGTAAACTGCTGATTTCTTTGGGGTATTGTCCCCATAAACTTTTCACAAAGTGTCAATGATTTCTCCATTCTTTAACCCAAACTTCACCATACATTTGACATTTGTTCTTGCTTCAATTTTAGCAGAATTTATGTTGCTCTGATGGGTCTCTTTTCAAATTGATGTCTCATCCTTCTTTGTATCTCAAACTAGAACCTGTTCAGACGTTTTACAACAAGTTAGTATGAGTTTATTTTGTTGCAAAAAAATTTTGCAAACCAGGTACAAATGTGTACCTGCTTGCCGCTCATTAGTTTTTTCATAATATGCATTTTCCATGAGACTTTTGCTGACTCCTTGTAATATTTATTTCATAGCGAGTCAAAGAAAAATGTACTATTGTATTGAAAAGTAGAAATAAACTTGGTAAGTGCTCCACAAGCATCACAAGGCAAAATAGTTTTGAGCTTTTGCCTAAACCCTGCCGCCTTTCTTCTTGAGGACAAAAGAGTTAATTTTGCTGAACCTTTCCTTGTCATGTTTTGGAGTGCGAAAAACCTGCCTCTAATCTTAAGGGTGTCTTTGCTCCTTCTGGTTCTCTCTGTTATTTTTGGAGAGGAGTGTAAGTTACCAGGTGCTTTTTTGGCTCTTTGACAAATAGCATTATTTCCTCTAAAAATCTCATGCAGACCAACAGAGGAAAAACAGCCAAGGAAGTGATTATAATACATCAACTGCATGAAATACTGTGTGGCCCTTTAAAGAACTAATGAGACATGGAAAATATTCAAATAGTAATGTGGAAAATATTCCTCAAACAGTCTGGAGAGGAGAAAAATAGAATAATGGCAGATGGACACAGTGACTTCAACTAGGCTAAATATGTGCACACATGGCTGAGATGGAAGGGGACTTCAGCGAAGTTAACGTGCTGGTGAAGCATTTGGACAGATGTGGTAGGATTTGGTGCCCATGAGAAGGAAAAGAGGTTTCAGAGCTGGAGTGCTCTGAGTTCCAATCCCACCTCTCCCCGCCTTAGCTTTGCCATTTGGGGCACATAACTCACCTATGCTAAGTCTCAGCTTCCCATTCTTAATCTGTAGATTAAAAGGAGAGATTAAGCATGTGGCGCCTAATGGGCTCCATAAACAGTATGGGTTATCTTAATGGGGGAAGCATTTTTAAGGTATTGTTACAAAGTGTTTCAATAATTTTAAAGACTTAAAAATACTTCTCGATAGGGCCAGCTCGTGGCTCACTTGGGAGAGTGTGGTGCTGATAACACCAAGGCCACGGGTTAGAATCCCTATATAGGGATGGCCAGTTTGCTTACTTGGGTGAGCGTGGAGCTGACAACACCAAGTCAAGGGTCAAGATCCCCTTACAGGTCATGTTATGAAAAAAAAAACACTTTTGGATAATAACACATGCTCATGGTAGAAAGTTTTAGAAATGCATAAAAATAAAAAAATTAAAATAAAATTCATTTGTAATCACCCTAGCCAAAAAATGACCACAATTTAACATCTCAGAGTATAGTGCTACAGACCTTTTTCAAGTCCTGCGTCTGCCTGCCACTCATTAGGAAGTTACTTAATCTCCCTGAGACTCAGTTTCCTCCTACTCAAAAGGATGTGTGAGCATTAAATAAGATGATGTTTGTAAACTGCTCAGCCTGGCAGATAACAAATGCTCAAATTGTTGATCACTAATATTAATGTCGATGCAAAGGGGACACATTTCTTCATTTCCTGTCCCTTGTACTCACAAACCCACGCACCGTTCACACTGCCTTCCCCCTCTCTCTTGGTATCAACAGCTTGCTACAAAAATCTGTGTGGCTGCAAGTCTGTCAGGTAGAAGAGGGACCCTAGAGGAAATATAACAAAGAAATGGAATTGCCAACCCATATTTTTTAGGCTCCATGGAGGTATTACTGACATACAATAAATGTAAGGAAGTGTGCAATTTGGGAAGCTTTGACATAGGAACCATGTCTGAAACCGTGGGGGAGTAGAAATATCTTTTCTTCACCTATCCTAGGTTCATGGCCAAGGCCTCTGTAACAAAGCACAAATTAATAAGGAAAAATAAGAGAAAATAATACACGTTTATTTAATATAAGTCTTACATGACATGGCAGATTTTGTAAGGAAATGACACAATGAAAGAGTCAAAATTGTGTATTTCTGTGCTGTTTGGTGAAGAGTGAACAGTTGTGAGAAATATAATTGGACAAAGGTATGATCTCATGACCCCTAAATACTCCCTCATCACACCAGACCGTCCACATTCTACTCCTCTCCCAACCGATCCTTGCAGGGCGAAGCTCCCATTCTCTCGCTTTCTCTTTCAATTTACTGTTTCTGTTTCTCCGAGCCCAGGGCTCCCGAAAATCCCGGTGCCGGGTTCCTTCGAGCCTCCAGGCACTTGCCCTCGCCGAGGTGACGGAAGGTTAAGTGACGACTTATACCTTCCTCTCTCCCAGTTCGTCTCTGAACCTCCAGGACTGGCATATTATAGTGGAGACGCCCTCTATATTTGTGTCTTTCCTTCCCACCGGCCGAAGGATTCTCTCTTCTCCACCTCCCTACCTTCCTCTCTCCTTCCTGCCTGAACATGGGAGCTTCCCCCTCGTCACCTTTAGCGGACTCCCCCCTTCAATGTCTTATAAAAAACCTCAACACTTTGTCTTTAGAACCCGATATCAAGCCTAAGCTTCTTATAAAGCTCTGCACACAAGAGTGGCCCCAATACCAATTAGATAATCAAAACAAATGGCCACCAGAAGGCACACTAGACCCTGATATTCTCCGAGATTTGTTTAACCTCTGCCAGTGCCAGAGAAAATGGAAGGAGATTCCCTATGTCGAAGCTTTCCGCCTACTTGCCCCAAATCCCCCGCTCTGTCTCACCTGTTCTCCCTCCCAGGTTCTCCTCGCTTCCAAACCCCCTCTGTCCTCGCCGCCTCCATCATTCCCTACTTCTGATGGTTTTGACCCTGTGGACGAACCTCCTCCCTAGAGACCCCCTCCTTCTGTAGTTCCATCTGCCCCCGAATCCCCACAACCCACTCCACCGCCAACTTCTTCCGCCCCGCCATTTTCTGCTTCACCAGCTCCACTGCCATCTTCTTCTTTTTTTCTTTTTTTTCCTTTTTGTCTCTTTTCGTGACCGGCAATGGATCGCAACCCTCAGTGTCATGCCTGTACTGGACTGGGACCGGCAACGGGATCACAACCCTTGGTGTCGCCCCCGCACCTCACTCAGCCAGTGAGCGGCCGGTCTGTATGTGGGATCCGAACCCTCGGCGGGAGCGCCACCGTGCTCCCAAGCGGCACACTGTAGCAGTGCGCCACCGGGCTGGCCCTCCACTGCCATCTTCTGCCACACCTAACCCTTCCGCTCTTCCTCCCCCTTTTAGCCCCCCCTTACTCATTCTCAGGGACACCCCCGTCCTCCACTGTGGCCCCTCTCCATGAAGTAGCTGGTGCTGAAGGGGTTGTTAGGGTACATGTTCCCTTTTCACTAGCGGACCTTACTCAATTAGAGAAAAAATTAGGATCATTTACCACCGATCCCACCACTTACATTAAAGAACTCCAATGGGTTCTCCAGGCCTACAGCCTCACCCACCATGACATTTACATGTTACTAGCTAACACACTCCTTCCTGAAGAGCGCTGCCGCGTCTGGGACGCGGCCCAAGCTCATGCAGATGAAACCCATTGCACTAACCCCCCTTTCCAACGGGCCCACACGCAGTTCCCAAACAGGATCCCCATTGGGATTATAATACAAACCAGGGTATCCAGGCCCGACATCAATTTGCCTCCTGCCTAATTGCGGATCTTAAAAGGGCTGCCTGCAAAGTTGTCAATTTCCAAAAGGTCCAAGAAATCCTCCAAAAAAGGAAGAAACTCCCTCCGAGTTCCTCAATCGACTAACTCAGGCTCTCCAACAATACACCAACCTAGATCCCACCTCAGAGGACGGACGCCATGCACATTGAGGGCGTCCCATCCTCTTTCTCTCATTCCTTCTTAGTCATGCCCCAAT